>NC_046375.1:10586469-10796469 GCF_011125445.2 Fundulus heteroclitus | reverse complement strand
AAATGTCTGACAGGCAAACAGCTGCAGATAAACATGAGAAACGGCTGAAAAATAACCTACTGGTATACATAAATGTATAATCATAAGGCAACATAGACCATCTCAATATAAATTTTATCTCATATCTCTTTTAAAAAGATCTCAATTTTTAAAAAATCTCAATCTACTGCCCAGCCCTAATTCAGAAGTCACACCTGTGGTTCATTTAGTCTTGGTTTAAATCCAACGGTTCTGGGAAGCCTCTAAGGTTTGAGAATAGGTCACTAAGCAACAGCATAAAAATGGCCAGGGCTGCACTTCAAATATATGTTTTGAATTTGTTGATAATTATCTATATCGATCAATATGATTTCTATTCTATCAATATGCTTTTTTTCCCTATATCGTCCAGCCCTAGGTGTGAATACTATTTTCAGGTACTGCCTAGAATGTTTTTTTTTTTTTTATAAGAGTTGGTATTTTTTGTTTCATTTTCATTGCAATATAGCGCTAAAATCCATCTTGAAATGTTGCACCTATTTATCTATTGAAATCAAAGAATTTAGGAGGAAAACCTTTAAGTTCATCGTGCGTTCAGGGTGACCCCACCTACCCGTCATATTGTTCCTGCATGCGTCGGATCTTCTGCAGGCACGGCGTGTCTTCATGTCCATTCTCCGTCTTCTTCTCCATCGCCGCCTCCTTCTCGGCCTCTCCTCTAAGACAGCGGGTTTGCTGCACCAACAGGGCCAGGGTGGACTGCTCCCGCTCCACCTCCTGGCTGAAGGAGTCGTGGTATTCCAGCAGGCTCTGCAGCGCCGCCCTGGTGGCTGCCTTTTCAACGGTGCTGTCTGGCACACGACTGTGGAGGTCTTTGGACACGGAGCTCACCTTCTCCATCTAAAATACAGGGAGGTTCAACAAATAAGATAAGATAAGATAAGATAGGCTTTATTGATCTCACATTGGAGAAATTCACATGTCACATCGGCTTAGTAATCAGTAGTCATAGGAAGGAGGAGTCAAGTAGGACGAGGTGCATCAAATATATACAGTGTGTCCTCGGTATACCATGGATCAAAAGGAGTAGGTAAGAAAAAGCAAAAAAAGAAAAATACAAAAGGAAATAAGGCAGAGAATGTCTTCTGTACATTCACTGTGGCTTATACGCGTGTGTATTGACATATATTCGGGTGTAGTAGCACCAGAAGTCACTTCTTTCAGGATTATTGCACAGTGTATTAAATAGAATTGCACATTAGTTATTGCATGTTGGTTCTTACTGTTACCGTTATGTGTATTAAATAGAATTGCACATTAGTTATTGCATGTTGGTTCTTACTGTTGCAGTTATAGTTACGGTTGTGGTTACAGTTATGATTACGGTTATAATCAGCAGAAGTGACTAAATACGGTTATTATTTGTTTATAACTGTAGAAAAAAGTAATTACCACTCGTGTAAGCTAATACACAGACACAAAGTAATGAGAGTATTCTCTAAATAAAGTGTGCTGTAAGTATTTACAGATAATTTATGTTTTTAGAAATTACTACATCTCTTATTAATTCAAACAAGGCTGAGATTTAAGATGACAGTTTTTTTTATTTTATGTAATTTTGTCAAAGCAAAAACTAAATAACTCTGATCAACTAAAAAATAAAATAAAGCTTGCTACAAATTACATCATGCCGAGACAAACACCGGCGCCACAGGGGACGGACGGACAACTCTGTACAGCTGGAATGTGCCACATATGAGGAAGTGATTATCCGCTTCAGGCTGACTTCATTTCCCTTTCTGAAACACCGCTTTGTGGGAATCTGTGGCCGCTGACGGAGTCTGAGCTCAAATTAGGTCAAAAGGCGGGAAAACGCTTCGTGACACACTGTTTTGGCAGGAAAGGCAATCCTGGCCTGAAGCCTGAAGTTATATCACAGCCCACCAACTGGTTTCAGCCGTTAGTGTCTGACCCAAATCTGCAGCAACAGTTAGATGTGCTGTAACCTACTTGGTTGTTTTTTTTTCTTTGTATGAACAGAAAAAACGACAATAACGCTCATTCTAACCCACTACCCACATCGATCTGAGCCCAATTACTCACTCCGCCGTGTGATGACAGCAGCACAACGGACATTAAGCAGGTTGCTGTGCAGAACAGATTTATATATTTTACAAACCATCTGCTTGTTTTAGTCGATTTAGAAACACAGAGAATGTTCCTGGTTCGCAAAGGTACAAAAATCAACAATCTTTGTGACAATAAGGAGCCCCTAGCTGGTGAGTACATGGTCATACAGACTATAGAAATACTATCAAAGACATTTTCACTGTAGCAAATAATTCTCTAGTAAAATTAACGAGTAACAATGAATCTGTTTTGAGAAAAAAAAAATATCACTCCCGTATATATTTCTATACATTCTACAATTAACAAAATAATTAAAACAATTTCTAGTCTTCCATAATGGTGCAAAAATGCATTGCTAGAGGTCGGCATATAAAAAGGTGATTTCAGTAATACCGTTGAATTGTTAATGACAATATTTCACCTGCAATTGAGCAACATAATTATATTCATTAATAAAATTTTCTCCAACACTCCGATTTTGGTTTTAGTTTACAGGCTACTACCATTTGAGTAAGATGCGGGTATTTAGGGCAGCAAGAGATCATCCAACTGGCCAAATGTACCTTTGGCATAAACAGAAGGAATGCATGGCACCTCAAATCTAACAGCCTGCAATGTAAGAAGGTCTGAGGCAATATTAATTTTGCATGTATAAAAACTTTGACATCGATCTAAGTCAATCTATTTCAAAGCCCTAATTAATATACGAACAAGCTTATGTAGAAATTAGATAAAAAAAACCAAATTATTAAAAGTTAGACAGCTCAGATATAGATATTCACCTGAAAGGAATGCAAGCTTAGTAAAAAAAAACAACCAGGTCATAAAAAAGAATATGTGAATAAAAACTAATGAACAAATATGAAAATATTTGGGACGCCCACTGCTGCTGTTTTTCCCCTTCCCAGATAGGAGGCTGAGGAAATGTTTACTCGATGAAGAATAAGCAAAATAAAAGGAATATCTAAATAAATTTGAGCTCTTTATAACAAAGACTTCAATATCAATATACAAATCAGGAAAAACTGGATTTATTTAATTTTTTACTTCCTTTTTGGTCAGCAGGGAGCAGTGCTGGCTGTCAGCTGGGAGGAAGGGGTCGCAATAAAGCTCCTTCATGAATTTTGGGTCAAGGGGTCGATTACTGAAGGGGCTTTTAGATTATAATAAACCCCGTTTGTGTTTGCATTTAATTAGTGGTTCAGAAAACACTGACTCTCCTGTCATACAGCTAAAACAGACCCGGCTATGTCCTTGCTCGTGTCCTCGGTAATTTATAAGCTCTTTACAACAATTAGTTTATATTGATGATTTGGCACACAGCTGTCATGTATTTAGCATAAAATAGCTGTTCCCTATGGCTCATCCAAACTACGAAACTACACAGTTCCCAGACTAACCCTCACTATTCAAACCTGATTCAACAATTTTGTTAACAACGTTGTTTTTTTTAAATGGAAAATACGGCTCACCGCTCGCAGTGACATAACTTAGGGGGTGGCACAGTTTCTTACCGGCCTGTTAGCCTGTCCAGTCACTAGGCAGAGGATGCAGAGGATGCCCTCCTGTGTCCCCACCCTTGTGATCCAAGAGAATTTATGACACTGAAGTTGCCATTTATTGCATTGCTTCTTATTTGGCTTTAATTATTTTACTGTTTTCTAAGCAATTTGGACTAAATTTTACCATCTTTAATTTAAAATCTAAAAGATCTAAAATTAAAAAAAAGGGCCATATTGTTTTACACTGAACAGAGTTTCTTTAAAAGCAATTCTGAGTTTATGAATCCTGTGCTGTGTTTGCAAAACACCAAAAAGAACTTTCCTTTAAAAAACAAACAATACATAGGACCACTTGAGATCATAAAAAGCGTGAAATTCATACTATATAAACTTTTGAAACCGGGAAGTTTAAATTTCCACAATGGTTATTGATTCTTTGAACTCTTTAAAACATGGGTAATGGGGGCAGCAGAAGGTGTTTGGACACGGTGGCATTTGTGCAAAGGCTGCCACGGCTTGAGAAACAACGAGAAAATACAAAAAAACATTTCCACTAAGCAGCTTTACGGAACAATCAATGAAATTTGCCGTTTATATTTAATAAACGAAACACAAATAGTCGAGCGATTCTCCGACCTTTTCGGCGAAATTCCTCCACTCCCTGGCGGTGTCCTCCAGCGCCCTCTGCTGGGCTCGGACCACGCTGCGGAGACGTGTCCACCGTTGCCACAGCGACGACACGGCGTGACTGGTGAGAACTCTGCCGGATTCAGAGATGACTGGATCCAGCTCCGCAGCGCTCTCCTTCAAAGCGTTCAGAGGCAGCTCCAGCAAGTCGGTCTGAGTCACAACAGACTGCAGCAAAAATAAAACACATCACTTCAATATCGAAAATGTTTTTGGCTAAAAAAAGACCCTTAAGTCTCAGAAAAACTGCATGTATTGGAGGATTTCTAATTAAGACAAACATTAAGGCTACGTTCGCACTGCAGGGAAATGTGACTCATATCACTCTTTTTCACAGCTGTTTGATCTTATTCCCCCCCAAAAAAATCTGATTTGTGCCACTTTGATATGTGGTACTAATTCAGATACGTTTCGGATATTTTCAAAACTGCCGCCTTCTGAATAGGCCAGGGTTCAGCTGCCCACCTCTTGTCTTCTACACTTGTCCTCTGCCTCTTGGAGACCGAGAGCTTTTGCTGTGGTGAACTTAGACATCCTGCTTTCCAAATCGTCCATCCGTTCAACCAGCATCTGTTTTGCATGATGAAAGGAGCTCCATAAGGCACGACACCTGGGGGGAAAAAAAACAACGCAGATGATGCAACAAGTGAACGACGTGACATATTAAGCGTTAAATCAAATACTTTATTTAACGTTAGAAACAAAATACCTCTGCAGCACTTCTCTGTAAGCACACACTTGCTCTTCGACTTCTTTCTTCATCTGCTGCATTGACTCAGTCTTCTTCCTGATCTCTTTCAATTCTCCCGCCTCCACAAAATCAACCAGCAGAGCATCCAGGGTCCTTATCTCCTCAGAAGAAGTCGTGAAGTTCTTCTCCTGGGCTAAAAGTTCTTCCAGATCTTGCATACAGTCTTGGTGGTTCTCAATCTCCACACCCGATCTGGTCTCATGGATTAAAGTCGCAGCTTTGTCCAGCCATTGCTGCATGGACCGCAGAGATAAGTGGTGCCTCTGGACCAGAGAGAGATTTTGATCCAGTGCCAGCTAGAAAATACAAAAAAAAAAAAAAGAAAAGAAAAAAAGATTGCTTGATTAAAAAAAATTCCCAGATCTCCTTTTAAAGATTTAGTGGCTATTATTTGCAGTGTTCAGACAGGAAATGGGGGAAGACTGGCAGTAAAAGTCCCATCAGGAATTGAACCCCAGACACCATGCATCTACACCATGAGCCACTCCTTAATTCCCATCTCTGAGCTCTTATTTACATGATGCTTTAAATGCTGCACATTACCGTCATAAAACTATAACTTGGGTATGAAAAACACCTATATATTACATTTAATCAGAATAAAGTAAACAGTTACCTGTTTTGCACATATGTCTTGTTGAACCTTGGCTCCCAGCTTCTCCAGCTCCTCTACTTTTTCCTCCATCTTGGCAGGAACAGCTTCTCTCTTACTCTCGTGCCTTTGCCTTTCTCTCACGCTCAACACATCAACCACCTTCAGCCTGCTCCTCGCTTCCTCCTGGGTGATTTTAAGTTTCTGCTTCTCTTCATTTATCCTCTCGGCTTTAAACTCGGAGATGATCAAAGGCTCCTTCAGCTTCTCCTCGACAGTCTTCAGCCAGTCCGACACCCTCTCAGCCTCTCTGGTGAAGTCCTCTTTCTTTTCCACTCCTCTTTCACATTCTTCAACCAAAGATTTAATTTCGCTCTGTAAAGACCGCGACAGCTCGAGCTGCAGTTTAGTTTCCTGGAAGGTAGCAGCATCAAACCTTAGATCCAGACTTTTTGTGAGCTTATAGCTTTCTTCTACCTGAGCTCTCATGCCATCTAAGCTGCCCAGTAGCAGATAAAGATTTGCTAATTTATCTAAAGCGCTATATTCTTTGTTTGACTTTACTCTGATCAGCCCCTGTTTAACAGAGCTGAGCTCTGTGTCTAGTTTGGACACCACGCTGTTGTGTTCAGCAACTTTCTTCAAGCAATCTTCTAAGCGTTTGATCTTCTGGTCACTTCTTCTCTTCAGTGTGCTTTGGAGCAGGACCAGCTGCTGAGTCTCCTCGCCTTTATATTGACAGCCCCTCATTAAAAAGCCCTGGGTTTTCCCACAAAGTTCTCCGACGGAAGGACGGATATGAACCAACCTTTCAGCAATACTCTCATATAATTTCATCAGACTGACACCGTCCTGCTCTTTTTCGTTGATCGTCCGCGTCTCAAGATTGTCAAATTGCTGTTGCAGCTCCTCCAGTGCGCCGCGGGTGATCTCGAGGAAAGCGCTGAACTCTTTTCTCTCCTGGACGATCTGCTGGACTCTGTCCTTCTTCTCTTTGGCGAGAGCAAGGATGGCGTTGTACTGCTGAGGCAGCGCGTTGAGCCGCTCATCCAGGTAGCAGTGGTCGACCTCGTTGAGCGTGGGGAGGATCTCCTGACCGATTCTTTGGACGATGAGAAGGAGGTTCTCGTACTCAGACGCCTGCTCCAAGACACTTTGATAGTTAGAGAGGTGTGCTAGCAAATCGGAGCCCTCGTCGACGCTGCTGAAGTTGATTTCGGGGTACGTTAAGGCCTCGGCTTGTCTCAGCCAGTGGCAGGTCTTGTCCAGGTCCACCTGGAAGTACTTCCTTGAAGTCAAGGCTTTTTCTAAGCCTGCCAGACGCTGGGTGGTCCTCTGCAGGGCGGTCTCAAAGGCCGACTGTAGCTCCTCTAGTCTCGCCAGTGTTTCTGCTCTTTCTTTGTCGCTGGCGTCTCTCTCCAGCTCTCGCCCTTGAACCCAGAGGGACGCCAGTTCTCTCTGGTACGCTCGTAAGCCGCTCTGGACGCTCCGGCACGCCGCCACCTGTTTGGTCAAATCCTCAGGAAGGAGAGCGACGTGGTCTTCTATCAAAGCCTTCCTTTCCTGCTGCTTTACCCAAGACAAGGCTCTCCCCACTCCCTGGAGGAACTGCGTTCTCTCTGTGAAGGCCTTGAGAAAAAAGTTGTATCAGTAAGAAGGCAGTTGAATCATTAGGGGTCCGATTAAACCTTTCATTTAAAATTCCAGCTGTTTACCTTACTGAGGTACTTCCTCCTTTGCGCGACCCGAGCACCGAGGACTTCCACCTCCATCTCGGCGTGCCTGACGAGTTCCTGTAAGCATCTTTTCTCGCTCAACCCGAGCCTGGAGGCCACAGCCTGCGCTTCGCTCACCGCCTGACCGAGCAGCTGCTGCCGGGCCTCCAGCTCCACGCAGACGCTCAGGTGGTCAAACAGGAAACTCTGCGCCAGATCCGGGGGCGGGCTGGTTCTCAGCGCAGAGGTGAGGGCAGGCCGCTGCTCCTCCACCCACTCCCTGGCGTCGCGCAGCTGGGCCTCTACCCGGGTCAGATCCTCCAGAGTTTGAGCCGAGTCCTGGATTTTCTGCAGAATGAGGCTCTCCAGCTGGGCCCAGCGATGCTCCAGATGATCCACCTGGGTTACATTAAACAGCGCTGCTACTAAAACCAACACCTTTCCACGACGTTGAAGTTTATGAACGTTGTAGCGTGTATTTGAAGACAGAATGGTCACGCTCTCACCTGCTGCTTGACCAGCTCCTTGTCTAGCAGGCTTAGTCGAGGCAGGATAGCTTGCCTCTGGTCTCTGAGTTCTTCAAGGGTTTCTTTCTGCTCATCTAGGTCACTGGCAAGTTTCCTCAGAGCTTCAAGGTGCTCACTTGTACTCTCCGTGTCAGCCCTAGGTACATAAATGCTGATTTTTAAGGAACACGGATGCTATAAAAGCTTGGAAGAATTGATCACAAACGCAGGTTTATTCATATATTATGTATAAAAATGAATCAGCAGTACAGGTGTTAGGTAAAAAAGGTAAAGCTGGATACCTGGCGAGGTAGTCCCACTCTCTGGATACTTGATGGAAGAGTTCTTCCACAGCAACAACGCTCTCCTGGTACTCCCCACTTCGCTGCATGTCCTCCCCCCGCTGGGCTTCCAGCTCCTCGGCCTGCTGGCCCAGCTCTATCCAGCCTCTCTTCAGCCTCCTTATCTCCTCCAGGGCAGGAGAGACCTGTCCGTCCGTCAGCCTGCCGATGGCTTCGCTCAAACGAGCCGCCTCAGATTGTCTCTCTCTAATCTGCTGCAGGAACTCCTGCAGGAAAGAAGGCAGATTATGCAACATCGCTGCACGAAGAGTTGGCATTTGCTCGCTTTCGTATTTTTCCAGTCAGAAGACATAAAAGAGCATGCTTGCTTTGATGTAAAAAAAAAAAAAAAGAAAGAAACATCGCCGACGTCATCATGAGCTGTAACGATTACCTATGCTGCCGGGAGTCACTAACTCCTTTTATGCACTCATTGCCCCTTTCTTCTTTCCCTGTAGCAGGTATGCCTGGGCTACACTGCAAAAACAGAACTAAAAATAAGTAAAAACAATTTTCTTGAAATGAGTGTATTTCTTTTTGATTTGAGCAGGTAAGTAAGATGATCTGCCAATGGAAAGAGTAATTTTACTCCTAAAGTAAGATAATTAGATATAATGCACTTGAAATAAGACAATGGAGACGAGTTCTTCCTATTTTAAGAGCAAAAATCTTATTCCATTGGCAGATTATCTTATTTACCTACTCAAATAAAGTAGAAATACACTCATTTCAAGAAAAGTTTAACTTATTTTTATTTCTGTTTTTGCAGTGTATTAACCTTTGTTTAGCTGCATCCCTTTCTTGAATTGAGCAACTGGAATGCCTACTGCTGTAAATAACTTTATATGTTTGTATTTCTTTTTCTTTTTATGGAATGCTGCTAATAACTGTGTTTTTTCCCCCTCTATAAAAAGCATCCTTAGCTAAGTGCTTCAGTTTAGCTGTTTCTCTATGCTGAACCAACCCATTCACTAAGAATCTTCTCTATGTCCATAGAAAGTAATCCTGGCTCAGTGCTTCTGTGTTTAGCTGTGCTTTTTATGGACAGATTCATTGATTAAGCCACTAAGTTTGCCAATTGTTCTTTGTGTTTTTTTAATGATCTCCTTTCGTCCATAGAAAACCCACATAGTTCAGAGCTTCTTTGTTCAGCTGTCTCTGTTCTCTTTGCAGATATTGACCCGAGCTTAATTGCTGCCATTAATGTTGAACCCTCCCTCTCGTTTTTTCATCCACAAAGAAAGTATCCCTCTCGGCACTTCTGTGCTTTTTTTTTTTTTTTTTGTGAATCTTTCTTGTTTTGTCAAAAGGGCCTGGCTAGTTGCCAACAAAATAATCTGAAAATAGTTCTGCTAAAAGTTTCTTCTTGTCTAAAGATAGCAGTTTCTCTTTACTGAAAAAAAAAATCCATGTTTTAAAATTGACTAGGGTTCCTTTTTTTACCAAATATTTTTGGCCATTAGGCATTTTACGATCAACTGAATTTGATGGATTGCATCACAATCGCATAGAATCAAATCCATATGAATGTATATGACTCTTCCTATTTGATTGCACTGTGATGAATTGAATTGGACTAAGTGTATGGGAATTTGGGTTGGGATGGTTGGTATAAACTAACACAAGTTCATTCAGTTTTTGGAGACATTTCAGAGTTGCACAACAACACTGCAGAGGAGCCAGATCTGCAGTCTTTACATTTTTGACTGACACACAGCAAAAAGGGAACTAAAAGTAGGTAAAATCCTCTTGAAATTAGTGTATTTTTCATTGATTTGAGCTGGTAAATCAGAGTATTTGCCAGTGGAATAAGATTTTTGCATTTAAAATAAGAACAATTCATCTCCATCATCTTATTTCAAGTGCAGGATGTCTAATTATATTAGTTTAGGGGTAGAAATGCTCATTCTATTGGCAAATAAGTCTTATTTAGCTGCTCAAATCATGGAAAAAACAATTTTAAAATTTTACTTACTTTTAGTTCCCTTTTTGCATTGCATCATTAAATCTATAAAAAAAAACAGATGGTTTGCCACTAGACTCCTCCTATCCCAACTATTTATTTGTGAATACACTGAAGGAATGAGCAGGCCTGTCAGTCAACTTGTGAGTTTATTTACTTGTAAAGTCATTCCCTGTTTTGCTTTTTCCTTTTTTTTTTTTTTTTTTTTACAGTCATTTTAAGGCAGACAGACCTGTGCCTTGTCCAGCTGGTTTTGTGCAATCTTAGGTTCCAGCTCTGCAGGTCTCCTGATCAGGCTCTGAAGCTGCTGTTCTGTCTCTCTAAGCTGTGTTTCTAAATCCATCTTCTGTTCCTCCATGTCCCTCCAGTTGTCTGCCATCTCTTCACAAAGAAGCATGCGCTCCTCGATCTGAAAGAAACGGCACAAAAGAGTCACTCCAGTCAAAGCAAAGCAATCCATTTTGGCATTGAGACGATCTGTGTGAAGTTTAAAGGCTCCCTTTAAGTGAGGCTGACCTGCAGTTTAATCTGTTGGACGGCTGCAGCAGCCTCCCTGACCCTCTGCTCTGAGAGATCACAAGCCGAACACACCAGCTGGAGGTATGTGCTCGCCTGCTCCTGGAGAGCACGCTCCTGCTTCACCTATTTTAAATGTTTCTGTTAATCCTCTTAGCAACAAATGTGCAAAAAAAAAAAAAAAAAAAAAAGCGAAAACATCCAATCATGCAACCCAAAAACAAACATGTTATACGTAGAATAAAGACTAAAAAGACTAAACTTCTATTTAATAAGCAGAAAGGTGCTGATTGACCTGCTGGAGAGCTTCCTCAAGGCAGCGAGATGGCTGTGGATTTTGGTCTAGTTTTTCGGAAACAGAGCTTAGCCACGTCTGGCACTGCTGCAGCGTGTCCTGCACACTAACATGTCTCTGCAGCTCGTGATCCAGACTCTGGTATACCTGTGAAAAGAGGGGGGAAAAAAAGGGTGTATATTAAACAGTAACTTGCTACGGTGTTCGCATACCTTGGGCATTTGCAGATTTTGTCATGTAAGCAACCACAAACCCCAACATGTTTATATTAGGATTTGGTGTGAAGGAGCAGCTCCAAACAGAGAAAGAGGTTTCAGCTTTCAAAAACATGCAGTTCAGCATTAAGCCCGACGACTGGTCAGTTTTAAACCAATTCACACCTTCTTGCTTGTGACCATACATCTCTTAGGCCCTGTTCACTGCAAAAACTGATGTAAAAATAAGTAAAATGTTCTTAAAATTAGTGTTTTTGTCCTAGATTTGAGCTGGGAAATAAGACTATTTGCCAATGGAATGAGTATTTTGACCCCTAAAATAAGATAATTAGACATACTGCACTTGAAATAAGATGATGGAGATGAGCTGTTCCTATTTTAAGTGCAAAAATCTTATTCTATTGGCAGATCATCTTATTTACGTGCTCAAATCAAGGAAAAAGACACAAATTTTAAGAAAATGTTACCTATTTTTAGTTCCGTTTTTGCAGTGTTTACATAGTAGCCCCAACCCTAACCCACAGTGGCAGCCCACTGCTCCCCAAGGGGATGAGTTCATTGGAATGTATGTTGAGTGCATGCAGAGAACGAATTTCATTGGAATGTATGTTGCAATGACAATAAAGATTGTTATTTTTATTGCATGCGGTGTGACGATGGAGGCACTACTGGGTGGGGGGTGGGATGGCAGCTTCAAACCTATCCACTCTGGGCGCTGCTTTCAAACGTAGTCAGTTTCGCGCCCGCGAAAACTGTTCGGGGGTGACGGGACCCCCGAACAAACAAAGAAGCTTGTCCTATACACACCTAAACCCAGCTTCGTCTGGACGGCGCCTAATGCTGCACGTCTGCCTGAAAACAGAATCCCACCAGTAATACACGGCGGAGGAAGCATCATGCAGTGGGGATGCAATTTCTTTTCGGCAGTGACAAGGACGCCTGCCAGACAATTGAAAAATGGATGGAGCTAAACCCAGGGAAATCCTGGAAGAAAAGACTTGTAGCAGGACAGCAACCTACAGCCAGAGCTACAATTGAATGGTTTAGATCAAACCATACGCATGTGTTAGAATGGCCTAGTCAAAGTCCAGACCAAAATCTAATTGAGAATCTGTGGCAAGACTTAAATTGCTGTTTATGCCCTGCTCTGCCAACTTCAAAGACACAATAAATCACAGACCCCCCCCCCCCTCACCCCCCACCCAAAACCAGGCAGTTATAGGGCTTTGTATTTAACAGGTGTTGAATGTGGAGGCGTCCAAACCCTCCAGGGGAGAGCTAAACACCACGTTCTGATTGACAGTGTTAATTTGAGAGTCTGAAAGGAGGAGCGAGGGGAGGGCCAAAGGGTTGGCAAGCTGCCCCGCGACTTTGGCAAAGGCTAGAAGGCTGGCGCGGTGGCAAGTGGCAGGCAGGATATTAGAGCTGTGTGGCGCTGGGACACAGTTGGCAGCCATTACAACGCTGGAGGCGCGCTTGTAGGGGAGCCAGCAGAGTGGTGGTAAAAAAGTGGCTGGATCACACAATGCCAGATTGGGCGTGCGTGCGGCGGCGGAGGTGGTATCTCGGGACGCGAGTTACGACGACAGAGGAGACGGTGCCAAAATGACAGAGTGGGGCTGGATTATGGGACTAGCCAGATCTACTTGATGGCTGTGCGCGATCATTTCTGGCTCAGCCATGAAGACGTGGGGTTGACAAGGGATCTGTGGAGATTAATATGGCGAGATTGAGTTTAGTGATGTTGGCTGGTGGGGCCTGAGTGCGTCTGCTGCTGAGCCCTTATATCGAGGCTTTAATTGGCTGTGCCCTCTAAAGCGGGCCTGAAGGGCCGCCTTCACAGAAATGGGTTTAAGTGTCAAAAAGGGTTAGGATTAAGTGGATACCTTGGTTGTTGGACTGCTACCAACCTTCTGTCTGTGCATGCATTTGTTTTTGCACACGAGTGAGCATCTAAATACTGGATCGCATATCTTTTTATAACATAATTTTTCTAAAAGGGTACGCTTCTCGTCCTGGTTTGCTTCTGTATCTGCTCCTCCTTACTCACCCTCTGTGCCGTGCTGCAGATGGCAGAGTAGCTGTCTCGGATGCCTTGCTGGTGAGTCTGGACCTGCGTTCTCAGTCGGCTCTGCACGCGGTCACTGCAGCCCTGCACCAGACCCTCGCCTTGCTCTTTCAGAGCCGTCAGGCGTTCCTCAAAACCCGCAATCTCCTCCATGATGGCCTGAAGAGGGTCAAGTAAGACCGTGTTAGAGCAGGGGTTTCAAACTCATTTTGGTTTAGGGGCCGCATACGGCTTAATCTGATCTCAAGAGGGCCACACGAGTAAACTTATTGCAAGATTAAATAGAACTAATAAATGTGGACTTGTTGTTGATTTTTATATTAAATGAATTTCACTTTTACACAATATATTATGAATAACCTCAGCGTTTTTAAGAAAAGTATGTGCAATTTCAACAATACTTTTACTCAGTTAAACATTTACTTGTGCATTATGCATAAGAACTGATCACAGTGATTGTACAATGTTGAAAAACATTTATTCACATTTTTTGGAACTTTAAAAACACTTTCCTGCATGACAAAATACATCAAACGGATAAAAATTAAGAAATGATTTAAAATCAATTTTTCCACATCTGAAGCTCAGTGCTACCATCTGCTGATTAAAACACAGCGCCCCTCGTGGACAATATAGGAACTGCAGATTTTCTATTAAACGAAGTACATGTTTTTTTCCAATAATTGTTTTATCATTCTCTTCCTTTTATCTCCTCTTTCTTTCACCTTTTGTTTTTTTTTCTTCTTGTTCTTCCTTTTCTCTCCTACTTTCCCATTGTAGTGTCCATATCATTTGAGATAATACCCACATGAATCATAATAAAACTATTCACATTCATAAATCAAGCGGAGCACTATGGCAAAAGCAGCACTGCTCCACTTGTGAAAGTCAAATCTGATGAGCTCTTTTTGGCATTAAGACAACAATTATTATTGCCACATTGCCACACAGGACACAGAGGGAAAAAAAAGAAAATATATATATTTTTTTTTTTTATGATAATGCATTTAGCCACCGGGCCGGACTAAATTGGCCCGCGGTCCGTATGTTTGACACCCCTGTGTTAGAGACTTTGGTAAGAGATTAAGCGGAACGAGTCACTGTCCGACATGACAGAAAGACGCATTTTATCCAAACATGAAGGACTAGACAAGAAAACACAAAAGATGATTACAAAAAGGGAAATAGATCTGTTTAGTTATCCGCTGGTTCAGGTATCTAAATCAAACATCCGCTACATATTTTCCTAGAATCTCCTAAAAGAAAACTGAAAGTCTTGAAGACGTCAAGACAGCTAAGCAACAATCCTATAGGTCAATGTGTGAAGAATCGCTGCCTAATTGGGACTCAAGCTGCATGATTTTGTCACCGACAAAGAGAAGCAGAGGTGAAATACTGCGATCCGTCACCTTGTGCCTGGCCAGCTGCTGAGTTGCTGCCTCCAGGCTGACGCTCACGCTCGGATCCGGAGTCACCATCCTGCTGGACATCTGCAGCAGCCAGCGCTCCACCTCCTGCAGCTCGTTGTGGTAAGCTTCCTGTTCCTTCACCTGGCCTTCCAGGTTCTCCACGTGAGCCTGGTCGCCACAGATAATGCAGAAGCAAAACGGAATGATTTAAATACAAGACAACTACCAAGCGCCGGTGGGCGAAAAAATGCTTCTTCCTCAATGCCATCGCATCCCGGTTGCTCCTAACCGTTGCGGCGCTGCAGAGAGCAGCGTAGTCCTTTTGCACTCTGTGCATCTTGTCTCTGATGGAGGGGTAGTGGACAGAAGCCAGTAGCGCGTCTCCCTTCTCCATCACGGACCTGATGGACCCATCGTGGGACTGAATCATCTGTAGGAGAGCCTGGAGGGACGCACACACAGATTTCTTTGGTAATGAATATTTCAGTATATAGCAAGCAGCATTCTGCTTCATATAGCGACGTTATTATTTATCAGAGTCGGTTTTACTGTCCATCTTTTCCTGTCGTCGTTTCATTCGACATTTAGGAAATGGCTGCTTATAACTGTACTCTTTTATCTTTTCACCCATCCTTGTGGACCTGGTGACCGTTTCTACATTAAGTTGAAACTCCTAATAGGTCAGCAGTTATTTTAAGTGTATTCGCTTTTGGAGTTTTTCCAAGGTCACACATGGCCAATTAAGATAATGATATTCAGCTCCATCTCACCGTTTAAATCACCAAAGTGTGAAATCACTGACTTTGGAATTAATGCTCTGAATTAATTTATTTTTTTATGCTTTACCTTATACTTTGCCAACTGCGCTCTGCGCTGGTACAGTTCAGCCTTGGGCTCCACCGGCGAGCTGAGCAAAGCCCTGGTCTCTACCAGCCACTGGACCTGAGCCTTGTACCGGTCCTGAAACTCCTTCGCGAGCAGTAACGCTCGCTCCAGGAAGCTGCGCTCTTGCCTCAGTCCCCCGGCGAGCTCTTCCAGCTGGGCGAGACGCGCTTCTACTTCTGCTCCTAAACTTTCCGCTCCAGCCTCGTCCAGGAAGCCTGCCGCCTGCTCCGCACGCTCCCTCAGGGATTTCAGGAGATTGTGGCCATGCTGAAGATCAGACTGAAGGCTCTGGGTAAAAAAGACGACAGCAATATGCAGAGACTTGCAGAGGCATTCAGGCCATCTCGGTGTTTTCACGCTTTCTAAGATTAATATTACACATTTCAATGTATTTTATTTGTGTGTTTTGTGAAGATATTGAGAAGTGGAAGGAAAATGAAACCCTTTCACAAATAATAGAAAAGTGGTGTTCATTTGTGTTCAGTTTTATGAAGGTTCCCTAAGTATTATGGGCACATCAAACATGTAGTAGAAGGTGCTCTGGTCAGGTGAGACCAAAATTGAGAACGTGGAAAACAATCGGTGATGGAAAACTAACTGCACCATAATCCTAAACGCTCTATCACAATCGCTGAAAAAAAACCTGTTTCTGGCTGTGGAGGGTCACTTTCCAGCTGGACCATTAACCTAAACATATAGGTAGAGCTTAAATTGAATAGTTTAGATCATATATATTATATATATACATATATATATTATATATATATAGATTTTTTTATTCATTTGATGAATAATCAATAATCAGAATGGCCCAGTCAAAGTCCAGACCTAAATCCAACTGAGAATCTGTAGCAGGACTTCCCAGATGATCTGAGTGACTCGATTTTGGAGTAAAATATAGTTCTGAGTACTGAGTCAGAGGGGCTTAATACAAATGTGCACTTCTCTGATCTTTATTTGTAAAAATAAATGAAAGGAATATGTTTTTTTTTTCGTTGCCTTCAAAATTACACACTACTTTGTTTTTGGCCTAAATTCGTGCTTATAAAGAGAGAAAACACTAGAAGTTTGAATTGTTTTGCAAGGTACTGCAATTTAGCATTTTGGTATAGAGTTACAGATCAACCTAGAATAAATCAGAAATTATAGCATTCATCCTCTTCTTTTTTTAAAGAAACATTTATATCGCATTTTCAATAACCTCCAGTGCAATGGTTCCTGATTTTTTTTTTGTTTTTTGTCCTTCACCTCCAGTGCTGCCCGGTGCCACAAACTACCCTCGCGGGGCTTTTTGAAAAGCTTTGAACCCATCAGGTAGGCTGACACCTGCAACCCGAAACGCGCAGAAGGATTGGGGAGTTCATGGCGAGGAAGAACCGCGGTGAATAATATGAAAGGAGGACCCAATTATAAAGACCCTTAACAGGCAACAGTAGCTGCGGGGGTTTCCAGGGCAACCCTACACACCGCCGCACACACACGCGCTGACCTCCCCTCGATGGGATGCCATACAGCTTTCATCATCAGCCTATTATTGGATGAGCAGAGACGGCAGCCTCACACTCAAACAAGCTCGGCTCTCAATCCCGCTCTGTGGGTAACATAACGAGAGCTGCGTGTGTTTGCACACGTCTCCGTGTCCTGCTTAATGTGACGCTCCAAGTTTGATCACCGTCTGCAATGTCCCTGTCCTTGTCACTTTAACAAGCAACACCCACTATATTTAAATTTCATTCAACTCTGTGTTAAAGGAAGTCTCTGGCAATTACTGTGATGCAGTAGTGCAGGGTCTTGTTTCTTATAGCTAATTACCTCCTCTTTCTGTCTAAAAGCCATTTCTCATCTTAGTTAGTTTTCCTCTAAGCAAGTTTTGCTCAAACCAGTGCCCCGTGCACATATTTCATGATAAATTTCATATTTCATGTCGTTTTTATGGCAGGAAACAGCTTAATTCTGTTAATCGAAAGGTCTTAAGTTATTGGGTAGCACATACGGTGAACATTATCTGAGGTCCTAAGCCCACAGTGGCCTTTATGTTTCAACAGTCTAGTACCCCCAATTATCCAAGACAAGTTCCCTGTGTGCTGGTTGTAATCATGAGCTTGAGAGCTTCTGGTGTTTATTCTGCTTCAGTTCCTGGGTACCTTAATCAACTCTGCTGTTTCTACTTCCGCTCTGACAACCGAGCTGATAATCAGCTGCAAGTCTAGAAAGATTACTATTATTATTATTATTATTATTATTATTGCAAGCCCTGTAGCCAAATGATTACTTTCAATGCTTACCTTTTTCTAAACCACAATTAAACGCTTTACTGTACATAACAGGCCAAAGGTGTTTAGACATCCCTCAAATTTTGCAATTTTTAAAAATGACCTTGAATCGTTTCTTCAGGCTCTCTGCGGGTCTTTTTTCTGTAGATTTCTTCACTTGAACTTTTACTGACAGAAAGAAATGAACAAAGTCATTCAGAAACGGTCATCTGTTTATTTTCTAATCTTTGTTGACAGTATAGTCAACGAGACGGAGGTTGAGGACGCCCTGGACAGGCCGCCAAACCATCACAGGGCAACGCAAAGACAGAGAGGAAAGTCAGAGTAACAAACAGATCGGCTGTGGACCTTGAGAGGATGCCAGAGGACCCAGAGACAAAAATGCCCATGTAGATGGAAAACATGCAAAGTCTGCTAAATAAGTTCACCCTTTAAAAGTAAAATGCATGGATGGAGGGATGGATGGATGGATGGAGAACCATCTAACTATGTAAATATATACATACAATATATTCCAAACTTTGTTTTTCTCTACATGTCCAGATCTTAAAACATACACCAAACCTCTCCAGCCGGAGCAGTAAGACTGCCGTTGTTGTTTTTCCTCAATAAACACACGGTGCCCAATATGCTGTCCGGTTACAAGATGTAACCAAAAGCTTAAAGACTTCCAAAAAGCAGAAGACCATTTCAGCAAAATTACTCAA
Organism: Fundulus heteroclitus; assembly: GCF_011125445.2. Taxonomy (NCBI): domain Eukaryota; kingdom Metazoa; phylum Chordata; class Actinopteri; order Cyprinodontiformes; family Fundulidae; genus Fundulus; species Fundulus heteroclitus. The sequence continues at coordinate 10,777,935 of NC_046375.1, read as the reverse complement.
AGGTCTGGCTTCTCAGAAGCAAAGTAATCTGAGGTGGTTTAGACCTTTAGCACTGCATGGCAAGAAACAACTCATTTTGTATTGTGAAACATCTGTTTCTTAAGTTTTATTTTATTTATATAGATTTTTTTAATGATTAGCATGCAGTTTTACTTTTTGAACCTGAACAATTTAAAACCTCAGAAATTAAACATTTCAATAAAACAAGAACCACAAATCGCCAGCTTGAAATAAGACATTTTGGACTTAAGTGTGGGTGTAAAGAAAAAAAATGCTTTTATTTGTTTTTGATTTTAATTTTATGTTTGATTGAACTATTAAGAAAAAATATGCAACTAGGAACCTTTTTTTTTAATAACTTAAGACAAAAACACACCTTACAAATAAAAGAAACATCCCTGTCAGTTACCAAATAGTAGTTTCTCCCAAACCAACCAATTTGCAGCCAAAAATAAAGCCCAAAACCAGCTAATGGGCCATAACACAGCTATTGACTTCTGGTCTGTGTGTCGGTGCGTAATCGTCCCGGCTCACTGAACACCCCAGCTTCTCTCACAACAGGAGACGAGTAAGTGATGAAGCACGCTCATGTGTTATCTTCAGCACTGGAGGGACACATGTGGCGGCAGCGCGTCTTTGGTCGCTACGCCGAGACAGAGCATCGATCCCCGAGAGCGGATTACGGCGAAGACCACACCAGATGATGTATCGCGAGTGTTGTGTGGGTGTGTGGCGCGACAGTTTTACAGGGAGGCAGACAAAGAGAGGCGAGATGCGAACGAACTGAAGTGGAATAAACGTGTGAAACCACACAGGACTCACAGGTTTTAGGAAGAGGCTCCGTGTTCAAGTTCGCACTTCCTTTTGAGAGGCGAAATGAGAGGAAACTGTTTATGTGTGTGTGTGTGATGTGGAGCGGTGAGGGCACCGCATCAATTACAGAGTCTTTGCCAGCGGGTTCCTGACACCGACTCTTCTTCATCCTCTTACACACAGTGGGAGGTCTCTCCCTGATACCGCGCTTCCTCTAAACCGGCACCAGCTTTGTCTTCATAAAGAGCCGATCGATACACACACATCCCCATCAAACCGTCTGTGGGCTCGCTCTGAACTACGGCGCTCAAACAATAGTGAGGATTTTTGTCTTCTTTCTGCAGCGGCAATGTGTCTGAGCACGGCTAAGACAAAGAGACTATTAAAACTACACCGCTGCTGTTCTTTAAACCTTCTCACCTCCCATGAACATTTAGCTGGCCAAACCTGTCTTGGAAAGAAACCTGGACTTTTGTTTATACCAGCAGGAATCATTGTTTCACGCAACTTAACCGACTCATAGTTTTTCCACCAGTGCGGCAAGTCGCTTCAAACCTGGCGCAGCAGTTTATAACCACATGGCTTGACATCCAACCGCATAAATAAGTCCAACAGAAACGGATCAATACCTCTAATTTCTTCATCTTTCTCTCCATGACCTGCCGGTCCAGCGGTTCGGAGCGATCGGTGAGCGTTGTGAAGCTTTTCTGAGTCGAGGAGAACCACTCGCTGAATGACATGCAGAGGTTCTCTGCCTCTTCCATGCTCCTCAGCTCCTCCTGGAGCTGCTTGATTGTATCCTGAAATCAAATCAGATCAAAGGTTAGAAGATCGATACGATCATTAAGATTGAACATAAAACATTTAATCACAAAAACGTTGATTTACCTTACTGGGATTTTGTTTTGTAACAAAAGTAGTGCACACTTGTGGAGTGGGGGCAAACATATAGTCTTCAAAACCTTTAACAAATAATGTAAAAAGGTTGCCGTGCATTTGGATTTATTGCTTTTTATTCTGATGCAGCAAAATAAAATGCTGTGCAATTTAAAAGTCACGGCCGTCCACCTAACCTGACGGGCCGGACATAGTGAGCACTAATCAGAGAAGCAGACGTGAGGTCACTGAGGGAGTTGTAGCTTCAAAGCTCAGGTGGGAGAATCTATGGTGCATTCCATAAATATAAGGGCAGAAATAAAGCCAATAAGAAGTAGTTTGTAGTTTGTAGTAGCCACGTTGGCTGCAAACCTTCTGTTTTTTTTTTTGTATCTGTGGTGGAAAACCAACATTACACATCCTATCACGTCTCCCAAACATACTGTCCAATCTACAAGGGACTGGTTTAGATCAAAGCATAAATATGTTCAACCCTAAAGTTCAGAACTGAAACGGTGGCAAGAGTGTAAAAAAATTAATAAATTGATGTTCACGCAATCTCAAAAATGTCAAAAACTGTAACAGCAGCACCGAGTGATTTTTACAAAGTCTGAATACAGATGTAGACGTTTCAGATCTTTTTTTAAAAAAATGCTGAAAGCCATGTATTGTCATAGCTCTACTTCACAGTTATCCACTTCTCTGTGTGGGTTCGTCACATCAAGTCACTATCACTAAAAAAAAAAAATTGAAGTTTGTGGCTGTAAGTCTGAGTTGCAGAAATGAGAAGAAGTTCAAGGAAGCTTAGCTTTTTTTTTTTTTTCAGAGCACTACAAATATGACTGACCTTGTTCCAACCAGCTGACTTTTATCAAAACGTTTGACTTATTAGACCTTGGAGAGTTTGACTTTGGGGAAAATCCGTGAAACATGGCCCGTTTATTTTCCCTTTAAGATATGAGATTTTCCCCAACGGTCCAACGCCGGTCACTGCGGACCCCGGACTCTCTGATCCGGCATCAAAACAGAAAAAGCACCTGCTTTCCCCCCCTTCCTCTTTCATCTCTTCAGCGTCAATAGCTTCACAACAAAGCAGCGTGGGGTTCTCTTTTATATTTTTTTGAAGCCTTATCTACTTGACTGGGTTTTTTTTTTTGAGTCAATAACACCCCAAGGATGGAGAAAGATTCTTGCAGGTTTGACACGTTATTCACTTAACTTGCAAATCCTGCAGCGAGGAAGCTCCAATTAGCCGAAAGCGCTGAGTGTACACCTTTTTTTTTTTTTTTTTTGTTCTGAGCCGAAAGAGGTAACAGCTTCCCACCTCCAGCCCATATGGCCCTTACTTCCTGCAGGATAATTACAGGGATCCACAGGATGAGGGGGGTATTACCTGTGTGACTGTGAGCAAATGCATGCCTAAGTCAATTTTTGAATCAAGACAGGATAGGCGTGGGTAGCATTGAGTGGGAGCAAAGGTAGACCAGCAAGCACATACATTCAGAGGTGTTACAAAAGATGTTGTGGGGAAAAAAAATGATAGAAATAATCAATGTAGCACAAAAAAAAAATCTTTTCCACTCATGATTCGAGGTGTGAGATTGCGGTTTGCAGCGCTTAATTACAGCTTTAGTCCCTGACCAGGAGAGCCCCATCGATTTTCCTTTAGCCCCCTCCCAGAGGGACAGACAAATAGAGAGGCCAGATCGGAGCATGTGGAGCAAAGCAAGCTGGGCTCACAGAGGTGAGTCCCGACGCTCCTTCAGCGAGGTGTTACGGAAACACAAGCCCAAACTGGAGCGGGTTTCCCGGTGAGAGAGAGAGCACAGCAATGTGTGGGGAAGGCCCGCTGTGGGCAGGCAGTGTGCAGCGGCTCAGACAATAACACTGAACATCTACAACAGAAAATGGATTTTACTGCAAGATATCACCTTGTTTAAACCTTTTTAATTCATCCTGATTAAAACAGGCACATATGTTAGGGCTTGCAATTTGAGAAAAACCTTACTCCAAACAAATTTTTTTGTTACTGCAGGATTAAAAACAATAGTTTAACTTTATCCTGCAGGATTAATGATAAACAACAATTTTAACAGCACCAGCCCGCATTTTTGGAGAACTACCAAAACAGATCCTATCACACTTTCAATTTTTAGACAAGTTGCCAATCCTATCCAGATATTTATTAGCACAGTTTACCTCCTCTTCCAGCGGAATAAAGCACTAAGACGCTGCTGCCCGCGTCCTCACTAAGACTAAGAAAGTAGAGCACATCACACCAGTTCTAAAGTCCTTCCACTGGCTCCCTGTATCTCAGAGAATAGACTTTAAAATACTTCTGTTAGTCTATAAATCCTTAAATGGCTTAGCACCTAAATACATCACAGACTTGTTATCAGCGTATAAACCATCCAGACCACTAAGGTCTTCTGGCTCCAGCCTACTCTGCATACCTAGAACCAGAACCAAACAAGGAGAAGCTGCATTTAGTTCCTATGCTCCAATTATCTGGAACAAACTTCCAGAAAACTGTAAAGATGTGGAAAAACTTAGTTCCTTTAAATCAAGATTAAAAACACATTTGTTTAAAATTGCCTTCAACTGTCCTAGTTAACTGAATCACCACTTTTTTGTTCTATTTTCTATCTATATTTTATTCCTACTTGCTTTTATTCTGTTTTATTTTGCTATATTTTAATCATGTAAAGCACTTTGCATTGTCTTTGTACTGAATTGTGTTATATAAATAAATTTGCCTTGCCTTAAGATAAATAATGACAATGAGTTCACTGTCCTCCAGCGGATCTCAGTCCAACGGAGCACCTTCAGGCTGTGGTGGAATAGGAGATTGTCCTCCTTGACATCTTGTTTATTTTAAGCCACGAAGAATTAAAGCAGTTTAAAAAAGAAAGAGGGCGTCAAAGCCAGGTGTGCCTTATAAAGCGACCACCAAGCGTATATTCCTCTCCAATCCCTTCAAACTCATATTTATGATAAGCTGTACCGAGTTTATAGTGACAGAGCCAATTTGATGCAAATACGCAAGAATAGTTTGGCAAACGTTGCTTTAAATGTTCACATAATCTGTTAAAATGGTCTCTCCAAATGGAGAAATATGGATTTTATAATCCACTATATTGCACATTGTTATCCTATTATATAGTAGCACTTAAATTAATACCAGATAGGTGTTTTGTGTATGTCTGCGTGTGTTGTATCTCGCCAGGACTATTATTATTTTTTTAGGAATATAAGTTTTCAACACAGAAAAAGGGTGGCAGCTGACAAATACTGCAATGACAAGACTGAAAAAAAGTAGAAAGGGAATTGATGACAAACAGGTAATATGGGAATATGTTGAGATAGATAAATTATTAAAAAAGTAAATTATTTTCAAGTTGGTGAATAAAAAGCTAAACAAAACGCTTGTTGCTTCAAAAACACGCGAGGAGCTTAAAACATCAACAGAACCCGGTTACGAACCACGAGGTAACGACTGACAGACATTTGAGAGGATCGGACCTGGATGCTGAGCAGAAGGGAGTGGTAGCGGGCGGTCAGCTGGGTGGCGGTAACACTGATGCGACTGCTGATGTAGGTTTCCTCCAGAACCTGCTGGGCCAGAGACGAGAGGCCATCGACCTCTGCCTGCCGTGCAAGCACCGCCTCAAGGTTCCCCTGATAACAGAGACGGGTAAAGCAAACCACGGTAATTAGAATTGATCATAATCCTGTCATAATCAGTTAATTAATTGTCAGTTAAATTCAAACTCAAAGGAGCATAAACAATGATAAAAAATCTAATAAAACAGCAGATTTCTTTAGGTTTTCTTGTTGGTTCTTTTAACACAGATAAAAAACATATGAAAGCTGTCAGATATTCTGATATAGATAAGAAAAATGCCCCTGGAGAGGAGAGCAAGCAGAGGAATGCTGCAGTTTCACTGAGAATGTAAATAAGCACTGTGCTTCATTGCTTTCTCTCTGACAGGGAAGAAAACTTTGGCGTTTACACTCCAGTGAATGCACTGCGAGTAAATTGGGAGTCAAGTTTATGTGGCTGTCAGTCAATGTGAATCAAAACAACTCAGAAGATGTTTAGAGATTAATTTAAAAGCTATTAATATTTATATAGAAGTCTTACCGATTAGCTGTTTCCTACTTTGACCAAAGCATTCGTTCTTGGAATATTTCATAGCAATTTATCAGGATAAGGCAACACGAAGTAGTGCATAATTAAGACGTGGGCGGAAAACAACACAGGGTTGTCCATTTTTCTTACAAATAAAATATTAAAAAAAGAGGTGTGTGAATTTGTCCTTAACTCGGACATCCCCAAATAAAAGCCAGTGCAAACGATGGCCTTAATAAATCACCTATTTATTAAATAAGGTTTATGTGTAAAAGCTATTATGCAAGGCACTGAATATGTAAACCGTGTGGGCTGAATGCATTTATTGTAATGCTACCAGGTGTCATGAAATTATCTAATATCTACTGGTGAAGGTTCTCAGTCATCCAGGTCATGGTCATTCCAAAAAGAAGTAAAAAACAAAGCAACTGGACTTGTTTTCCGTAGTTGAAGACGTTTTGCTTCCTCTCCAGGAAGCTTTCTCAATTAAAAAAGTCTGGAGTAATGTGGAGTATTGTATAAAGCTTGTATAAAGCTTGTTACTCCACATTACTCCAGACTTTTTGAATTGAGAAAGCTTCCTGGAGAGGAAGCGAAAAGCTACAACTACGGAAAACAAGTCCAGTTGCTTTGTTTTTTACTTTTTTTTTTGGAATATCTAATATCTACAATGTAAAAATGAAATATCTGTAAACATCTGTTTCCCAATAAAAGAGAAATCTATCAGAGTATTTTAATGACTAGAATATGTTTCATTCGCTTCGTTCATTCAAAAACTGAACTTTTAGCATAAATCTGGTTTTTATTAAACAAATTTCCCAATTATTCTCTATTGAACACCGGCGTCCTTTTATAATTTGCAGGATTTTGCAGTCAAAAAAACCTTGAGTCTCTTTCCCTGACCTGGAGTTTCTTAAGCTGGCTCTGCTTGGTGTTTCTGTCCGACCTCCGGTGGCTCCTGATGTTAGCCATCTTCTCAGTGTCCTCCAGCCACTGGGCCAGGTTCAGGAACCTGTGACCCATCTGCCTCAGTCTAGTCAGCGTGGAGTGCAGCTGGGCCTGAGTCTCCTCCAGGCGGCTCTGGTAGGAGGCCCACTCTCGTCTGGCGGTGTCCAGGGCTCGGTCCTCGATCTGAGGGACGCCCCAGGGGATAACTCTGTCTCTGCTGGACAGCACCGAAGCGAGCAAAGACTGGCCCTTTGAGCAGCTTTCCTGCAGGCTCTTCAAAACAAAAAGAAGACTTAGGGAAATTTCATCTGATTGGTGTTTTGGACGTTTAACTTCCGCAAACAATCCACTACTTTTTAGATTCTCTCATCGTGTGCGCATTGAGACATTCGGCTCATGACTACCTGTAGCTGCTGCAGTGTTTTTTCAAGCGTGTCCACGTTTCCTTCCGGATGAGACAACAACGCCAGAGATGCCTGCTCCCGCTCCAGCCAGTCCTCGAACACATGCAGTCCTCGTTGATATTCCTGATGGACCATGACCAGCTCCTTGGCTTTAGTAACAGCATTCTGTGAGGTCACAGATGTTAAAAAAAACAAACATTAAAGTAATAGATTTGTGCTACTCCCGTTTTACGGGCTTCTCAGGCACAACATGTCTGAAATCTCTAAAGTATATAACACACGTGGAGGGAAATAAATCTACATTACGAGTATAAGGTACCTTAGCTTTTTCTTTCAGGGCGTTGTATCTACACTGCAGCTGTTGCACCTCCTGCTGGGTTGTACAATGTTCTGCCATGTTGGAGCCCTTTGTGGCGATGGTCTCCAGAGGACTGCTATGACTCAAAACCTCCTCGTAGAGAAGCTAAAAGATAAATACACACAAGTGTGGCCATTATTCAAACAATGAAATTGAAAACATGTATGTTTATATGCAGATACAAAAAGTGAAGACTCTTATGACAGATGCTGGATAAATGGTACTGTACCTTAAAAAATAATCAATTTGCCTTGTATTTTAAGGTGTTTTTATGTAATAGGCCTATATGAAATGGTGCAAAATTGGAGAAGTGGAAGGAAAACAATACAGGGTTGTAAAAATGTTTTTAAATCTTTATTTAAAGATTTAAAGAGCTTCATTTAGTACGCTGTAGAACCACTTTTCACTGATTTTATAATTGCAAATCTTTGGGGAATGTCTCTATCACCTTTGCAGATTTAGTCAAGTCTAGACCAGCCAGACTGACATACGCTGCGTAATGAGCTGGATATTTCTTTAAAAACTCAACAATTGGCCACTCTAAGAGCTAAAAGAGAGCATGTCACATCCGCAGTGATCTGATGGGTTCTAACCTGTTTCCAGTGACCCTGTTAGTCCCCCGTTTGAAATCACGCTCTACTGGCAGCTTTCCAAACTAATATGCCGTGTTTAGATTAGATTAGATTAGATTAGATCTAGATCTACGTTTGCAGTCATGTTTTGTATACTTTAAACATCTAAGAAACTGGAGAGTGAATTGAAAGCTGTAATTATTTGCAGCACAGTTAAATGGCTGAATTCCTGCTTCCAGTGTCTGTCAGGGAAGAAGACCTACAACTTTATTGTCATTACACAGGTACAAGGGTTACCGCGTAAATCAGTCTTTTGCAGCATTTCTACAGTTTTTTTTTTAGGATTTCTTTGTATTTCACGCCATCCATTCTTCCATCAACTCTAAATAGCCACCGTCTCCCTACTGAAGGGATCCGTCCCCACGGCATGATGCTGATTCCTCCATGTTTCCCCACGTTTGTGTGTCTACCGTGATAAAACTACAGGTGGCTTTATTTGCCATATTTCATTTGAACGTTTCAGTTTAAAGGGGACTGACTAAAAATGTATAGAACACTTCAGATTTTTATTTGTCAAAAAAAAAAGAAAAGAAGGTAAAACATCTCTTATTACTCTCACTTTAGAATAATGCAAGTTTTTTTTTTTAAAGTGTTGTACGGCAATGCTTTGTTTCTTAGAAAACTCTGATCTAAAAATCTTGACAGATTCTTTTTAGGCCAGTCTTTGCGTGAAATACCTTCGTCTTTCCCAGGTTAGCAGTCTTGTCTCTCATCTCTGAGTACTGTCTGTCCGAGCAGCTCAGGGTTTCTTCCACTCGATCCATCCACTGCACAAACTGCTCCACGTCTTCCTGGTAGCTGGTCCACTGTGACAGAGAGCCTTCCAGCTGGCTGTAACAGTGAATATGGTGATGTAGATGCAGATAAGACCAATACGTATGAGTAAGAACATACAGGAAACTGGTCCTTGCTCACCTTTTACACTGGATTGAGGCAGAAAGCAACAAGTCCCACGAGTCCTTGAGGTCTTGGATCTGTTTGCGGATCACAGGAACCCCCTCAGCCGAAGTATTCCTCTGGACCGCCTCTCCCCGGGTCAAGAGCATTTTTAGCTGGATTTCCCGCTCCTGACGGGCCGCAAGTAATGCCTACAGACAGAGAACAAGCAGATGCAAAAAAAATATTTAACCATTTAGCTGCAAAAGTAACATAAATAATCAGAGGTTGCACTACAGTTAATTTAAATTAAGCTCCAGAACTGGGAAAAATGTATTCATCCTATCCCATCTTACCTCCAGCTGTAACATGCGGTCCTCCAGTACACCCTTGTCTGTAGTCGTGGACGTGCACGTGCCTATGACCCTCTGTGCCTCACACACCCAGTCCTGAAGCTCTTTAAGCCCCTGGGAGAAGAGCTGGTGCTCCCCGACGATGCGCTCGATCCTTGAGGCTTTATCCTACAGATATGAGAGTGGAACAATGTAAACACGCTCTTCATACCCTATATTGGTTCTACGAGATCAGAGAATTACAGTCTGCGCACAATCAACTGTCTTCATCTCGTTCTGTTTGTGTTAGAAATGAGCCTTGTTTTCGTTTTGTATACTTTAAACATCCAAGAAACTGGAGAGTGAATCGAAAGCTTTAATTATTTGCAGCACAGTTAAATGGCTGAATTCCTGCTTCCAGTGTCTGTCAGGGAAGAAGACCTACAAATAGCACTCGAGTGTAGCCAGTAAAGTAAATAAAACCCATTCGTCATTGCAGGGCTGCTCTCTTCGTTGTAGAGTAACTGGTTTTTGGTCAGTGTTATGTTTGCAGGACAATACATCAAATAAATGGTAAGAGTCTGGCTGATGTAATGAAAGCTTCAAAGAGGTCAGCTTCAAAAGGAGAAGCACATTAAAGCTCTGGCATTTTCACAGCAGATTGGCGAATAAAGGTGAACTACAAAGCATTGGCCTTTTTAAGGAACCAAGCTGCAACCTCAAGGGGCTCAAAGGCATAACCTCAAGGTTAGACGGATTAATATACTCAGGTAAATCATTTTAGGTACCTTTCTTTTGTAGAGATTCAGCAGATATTGACTAAAATTGGTCGATTTTCACCCCTGTCCAAGGACTGGTTGGATGGAAAAGCTCAAAACATCAGTCTTGTTCCGATCCGTGAAAACATCATATGACCAAAGTCATTCTGACAACAACACTCCTCTGCGAGGAAGTTGTTACTGAGACGGGAGGAATCAAAGTTAGCTTTTTTTTGAGGATGTTTAATATTGAAGTCAGATGAAGCACAGAGATGTAAGAAGCTACAACAAAGGAAACTGTATTTTCAACGAACATATCAAGAGTTGTGCTTCATTTAGGAAAATGAGAGAGAGTAAGACCTTCAGCAGATAACAAGAAGGCTAAACAAAGTACAGCAGAGTTTCTGTGTTTTATCACTTTTGAGCTTCCAATCCTGTACTCTAATCTAAAATGCTGACTTTGTAAAAGTTTGGAGCCTTTTGAAAATCTCAGAGTTATGGTAAGGGACAGACAATCTCTTCAAAATAAACATGGAGTCTGCTGTTTTAATAACGCTACCTATGCTAACTGCACTAATCACTAATATACAGTGAAAAGGACATTTTAAATTGTGGACTCTAATGATTTTGCCTTAATTTAAAACTATTTGAGAGCCCCATTTTTTCTCTTTTACATGACCTCACCCTCCCTCCTAAAACTATTTAATGGTCCCTCAAAGCAAGAAGACAAGTAAAACAGATCTATCCCGTTCTTATATCTTCTTATATTAAAGTTCTTAAAGAGAAATCAACCATAATTTGTATCAGCAGGTCGAAGGTTTACAAAAAGATGTAGCTATAAATTTAGCCAGCAAACTTCTGATCAGTGCATCTCTAGTAATTAGCAAACTTCCTACCAGACATGCTCTGATTAGATCTAATCATGACACATGCATAGTTAAGGAATATCATTAAAAAGCATGTCTTGACAGACAGCTGGAGAGTCACCATCAGCAGTGGCTGAATAATGCAGAACATGCTGTTGCATTTCGGCAACAGAAGCGTGAGTAAGAAAGCTGCAGCGTGGAAGCAGTGTTACCTTGGTTAGGTTGCTGAGGGATAGGTACTGCGCTGACAGCTGAGATACTCTGTGGACGAACCCCTTGCCCGCCGCTTGTCCCTCCCAGAGATGATGAGCTTTATCCCTCAGCTTGCCCAGCTCTACCTCTCGACTGGCCATCTCCTCCAGCACGGACTTTACAGCGCAAGAAGAGGAGGAGGGGGGGGGGGGGTAAAAGAGAGATGGAGCAACGTGACGTTAGCAGTGTAAGTTTAAAAAGGGGAAAGATTGGAAAGGATGGTCAATTGTTAGCAATATTATAATGGAAAAGGAGAAAATAAAGTGTTTGTATGACAAAAACGTGAGTTGCAGAGTGGGGATGTAGGGTGGAGTGAAAAGAATAGCAACACCTCACAGAACAGGGAACACCACAATGAAAACATCAGCATATTTTCCTCCAGATGTTCACTTTTAAATAGAAACGCTGCGATCCACTTGGACACCGCAGCGCAGAGCAGGGAAATAATATGAAGGGGGGGTATCGTAGCGACAGGATGGAGGGGATTTTGCCAACACCGCTACAAACAGTGAAGCCTGCAAGTATTGTGTGGTACTTCAGGTGCTGCACGGCGGGCAGAAATGTAATTACTGGCAGGGACACACAAAAGGCAACGATGGGATGTGCTACAGCAGCAGCAGCAGAACAAACACAAAAATAGGCACAATGATAAGCACAGAGCTTTGAGATGGGCTTGATATGTTTTTTCTATGTTGTCAGTTTTATCTCTTTGATGCTCCACGCCTCTTTTCTGCTCCTGCGTCTGCCACACACTGTTATCGCTTCTAGAAGAAAAAAAGGCCTTTTAGCCACGCAGCACTTCAGCTCTGACAGAAAGGAGAATTAATTAGATTTCTGGACTTCTCCTCTGACTATTGTGTCAAGATGCGGCTCTATTTTGATCCACTGGTGCTCAACAAATGTAATTAGGTCCTTCTCTGCTCCCCAAGGATTTCAAATTGGTACTTTAGGGATTCATATCTAATGGAGAGGTAACCATTTATTATCCTACTTAATATTCACTTTGTGTTGTAATGACAAGGTTTGCTAAAATGAAAACAGGAAATGAGAAAATAGCATTGATAGCAGCTTGAAAGAGCAATATAAATAGCTCCCTCTCTGTGAAATGCAGTTTCAGATGGAGCCGAATTAAAAATGCCCTCAAGATATACAAAATTAATTGTTTCAGGAGTGACCATGAAATGATGCAAAACTAACATGTGGCCTCATGAATATCCAGAATAATTATACCGGTAATGTAATTTTATGAAAACTGTAACACCTCAAAGAACATTACTCAAGCGCGGGTGTCAAAATGACTTTGGGCTATAAAATACCTGCAGTTTGCTGAGCTCCTGCTTCTTGGTTGGAAGGTCGTGCAGCCGGGCGCTGCTCTCCTGGACTCTGGACTCGGTGCCGTTGAGCCAGTCCTGCAGGGGCTCAGCACTGGCTTCAAACTCTGTCATCTGGGACTGTAGGTTCTGGATATGCAACACAAACACAGGCACGGCTCACGACACCGGACGAAATGGAAGTTTTATTCATTAAACTTCGAAGATAAATGCAAATCAGATCCATTTTGCCAGCTCAACACAGCACTGCATAATAGTGAAATGGAAGACATTGGAAACAAGGTTTTCAAAATGTTTTACATAGATGTCTGCCTAGCATTTGAATTCAGACCCTTTTAATCTAATACCTTTTCTAAACAAAATACAGTAGACCAATGTGCATTTAAAGGCCCCTAATTTGTATATGTATGTGATTAATTCTTAATATAAATATAGCTGTTCTGGGAAGGTTTCTGAGCTTTGTTAGAGAACACTATTGAACAAACATGACAACCAAGGAGCACAGCGGACAGGTCAAGAGCAAATATTAAAGTCTAGTTATATAATGCATTTCCATCTATCTAAGCACTATTAATTCTATTCAATTCAATTTTAGTTATATAGCGCCAATTTATGATACACATCATCTCAAGGCACTTTCCAAAGTCAAATTTAATCAGATTATACAGATTTCATCAGATTATACAGTCGTCTGCATTGTTGATGGCTTTGCAGCAATCCCTCATACTGAGCAAGCATGCTGCGACAGTGGAAAGAAAAACTCCCCATTAACGGTAAGGAAAAACCTCCAGAAGAACTGGGCTCAGTATGAACGGTCATCTGCCTCGACCGACTGGGGGTTATTCCAAAAGGCAGAGCACAAGGCTCATTGCAACTCTGGAGGAGCTGCAGAGTTTTATGGATCAGGTGAGAGAATCTGTTCAGACGACAACTGTTAGTCATCTCGGGACAAATCCGGCCTTTATGAAAGAGGCGGAAAGAGGAAACCTTTGTTGAAATAAAATTATAAGTTTGAAGTAGATCAGATGAGAGGAGACCCAGATGCCAAATTTTAAGATTTCATATCGTAAAGAATTCAGAAAACTCTCCAAAATGTTCCTTTTGTTTCACAATCTGCTACTTTGTGTCTGTCACATGAATTCCTACCAAAAACACTGAAATTGTCGTTGTAACGTGAGAAAACCTAAAAAGGTCAGAGGAGTATGAGTACTCTTTGACAGCACAGTATAAATCCTCTCGTATAAAATATTTTTAGCCTCAGTAAAATTTAGTCATTTCATAAAAAAAATCTGAGTCAGTAGATCCTCTGAAGCTTGGTAAATGGGCACTGAAATAAATCACACAGATGCTCTTAATTTACTTCTACTGAACAATCCATCGTCTTTGATTGAGATTTTAAGATAGCAAATGGCACCCTGATAAAAAAAAACCAACCTTGAGAGCATCTTCCCTCATTTGCAGGTTATGCATCAGGCTCTTCCAGTCCTCCCGGGCATTTGCCACCTTGGCCTTGAGTCCATCCACTCTATCTTTGGACACGACGGCCATCAGGAGCTCCCCGCTGGCTCCTACTGTACTCAGTCTGGCCTGGCCGTTCTCCCTGTCACTCAAGAACTCCTGAAGGGATGCATAAACAAAGACAAAGGAGCTGTCACCGTTTACACAAAAGGAGGAGGGTGCGCGAGGGGAAACGGAGAGGAAGACGAACTGCGCGATAACTTAATGCCGCTCCGTTTTGTATGTGATTACGCTCTGATATGCCTTGCAAATCTTTATGTGGAGTTTAGGCTCGTTGGTTACAGCAGCTGAAGACATTACCGATTCTCCTTGCATCGGCGCAGGGATGCTATCGGAGACAAGGAAAGTCAGTGAACCTGAAACATGTTGGTTTCATACATAGCTACCCAACCGACAATGCACACACACATACAAAGGCACACGCGCAGCCTCCGCTTACCCACCCACCCCTCCCTCAGAGCTGAGCTGATGACAGTAGCGCAGCAGGGACCACTCCACCATCTGTGCAGTCAGCACACCGCTTACAGAGTCTACAGCTCCAGCCTCTTCAAACACCAAGCTCTGAAAAGTCTTTATCTCTTCATCGCTCCCTTTCTCTTTGTTTCTGTCTGTCTGCTCGACATTCACTTAGCGTCGCCGCACTTTTGCCACTGTTTCTCAGCCGGCTAGTGTAACTGTACAACACCAATTAAGCACGACACGGTGGATGCCCTCGCCCCTCCCACGCCGGTCCTCCTGGAGGTCAGCCATGTGGAAACATTGTTCCACATTCCTCACCAAGTCAATAATAAATAAAACATGATTGATTCAGTATTCCTCCATCCTCCATGTTCTTCCTTAAATATGTTTCATCCCGCATCAAATTGATCTGAAGTATTTCTTTAGATATCTGGAAGGAGAAAAAATAATTATTTTAAAGGCATCCCCCCATTGCCTTGCTGTGTTGACAGTCTGAGCTTACTTTCCCTGCGACCACGTGCCTGCTAATTAAATAAGTCATGAATCACAGCCACTCGCTGAACAAAAACAAAATCTCTCTGTGGGAGTAAAATCGAGCCGTTGCCGTCTTCAAACAAGAGCTCGGTAGTGGTCGAAAGCTCGCTTCGTTGATGCTTTTACAGCGGCGGATGTGGTCCGGCGACTGAGCGGTAATTAGCTGTCAGGTTGCCGGGATGTGGAGGCGTCCACCTTAACTGATAAGCACCTGAGTCTCAGAAGAAGAAGAAGAAGCTTACACACGTGCCAAAGTCTCACAGAAACACCACAATAAAACAGCAATGGCAGAGGCTCGCTGTGAAGCTTCCCTTCATTTCTTTTTAAAGCACCTATTTCTAACTAATTCCAGCTAATGCAGGTCCCACAAGAGGCAAGTCTGAGCATATTCAAATAGTCGTCCCCGTGAGTGGGCTTCCATTGAGAGTGGATTGATTACACATTAATTACATCATTTTTCATCTCTTTGTAGCTCTTAAACTGAAAAAAAGTAAAAGACAGCCCTAGCTTGTTGCTAGCATCAATGCGTTTGCAATGTTGCCAAAGTTACTGGCATACTGAAATACCCGCACGATGTTAATTTAATGCAACCAGTGACAAAAATGTTTGGTTAACTTTAATATCAGCATCTACTGACTGAAACCATCACTGCTACACTCAAGCTGATTGCTAGCCCATAGCAATAACATCAGAAGATAATATTCTGTTTTAGCTTGAAGACATTAGGGTCTAATATGTCCTCCAACGTGCCAGTTTAAACAGGTTATTGAATATTTAAATGATCAAGTATGCATTATTTATTTCAGATAAGCAGCAAACACCTTTATTTTTACTCCTTCTCTTTGTGTGACATGTCTAAATAACTTAATGCATGCACAACAAGCAGACAAACCACATGAAAGCAATTCAAAGTAAATAATTGGAGTGAAGCAGTTCATAAGACTTAGCTGCAATAATGTACACACGTTCACACGAAAACGCTGCAATATTTCCTCATTTGCTCACTTGGATTCTCTGCAAAGCGGTGGAGACCTCGGTGACAGTCTGCGGCACATCAAAGCATTTGGCGGTACTGATTTTGGCATTGACCAGCCACTGTTGGAAGTCTCTCAGCGCCGCGCGGAACCTCTGCTCCAACAGGCGCTCCTTATTTTGACACTCCCTGGATGCACGAAGACTGAGACTGACGGGAAGGAAGAGAGAAATGAGCTTCAATATGTTGCTGCAATCTCCATGGAGAAAAAGCAAAAAAAAAAAAAAAAAAAAAAAGGGACTAAACTCAGAGAACTTGCTGTTTACTCCCACGTATTCTTCAAAAGCAAGACGACATATCTTCTGTATATTTCGTTTAATACAAACATTATAGGAGGACAGGCATGTGATCAGTTATGGGAACGGTCCAGGTGGAGAAATGGCAAAGTGGGTGAAGTGGAATGAACGAGAGCTGGGGCAAGGAGGGAAAAATGGGGGGATGGTGTGGAAAAAAAACGGGCACCACATGGGAGGGGGTTGAGAGGCAACATATGACAGGGGCAAGAGTTCACAGGGGTGACATGATGGGGAGAACGAGGCATGACAGCCTGCTTGTGTAAGAAAACGTGTGAGATGGAGGAGGATACGCTGGGGTAGAGGTGAGAAAATAGAACTTATAACAGCCTGAGGTTTTTTTTTTTTAGTCCATTGTTCATTTGTTATTGCACCAGTGCAGACAAAAAAAAAAACCTCGATGCATAAAAAACGTTGTGAACATGTCCTAATAAAACAGATCTAAAAAACGTACAAAGTTTGATATGAACTGTGAACCCATTCTGCTTTATAGTCTAATCGATTCTATACATGAAGTAAAAATAACATAAAAACTTATATGCAACAGGCAAAAGACTGTCAAGACTGTCTAAATATTTGGTGACATGTTGCATCCCCCATGGATCAGTATTGGATGCAATACCTTCAAATGCATTAGGCTTTATTTTTAAAACAAATGACAAAAAGAATGTTTTTTTTTAACATTAATCTGATGCCACATACATGTCGCCACGGATACAAGCGGATTTTACATGGATCTAAACTTGACAAAATGAAGTGCATTTTGTGAAATATCACATTGTGTCACACCCTTAAAGCACGAGTGTCTTGTGTGATGGACCCTCCATTTGGTGGATGTGTATCGGGTGTAAAATCCCCAATGTTTTACAACTTCAGGATAGACCAATTAATTTTTACTCTAAATGGTTTTAACTTACTTTTCCATTCTTATTGATAGCCAGAAAAATGTGTTAAAGCTCCATGCACAGCATGTGTGTGTTCCCAAGTAGTCAAAGAATTGGCACATTTGGATACCGTAGGTGAGATAATCTTTGTAATAAGCGTAGACAGAAGATCTGCATAGTGTAGCATGAGATATTATTGTGGAGATTGCTGCCATAGTTTAGCAGCACTTGCATTAAGTGCTTAATAATAGGGGGTGTGGTGGTCTAGTGGCTCGGAGCAAAGCACTTGTGTTCTGAGAAGGCAGCAAGTTCCCGGTTTGAACCCCTCAAAACATCCATTATGGGTTCCCGAGCAAGAATCTTAATGCCAGAATGCTCCCCGGGGTTAAAAACTTCCCACTGCTCCTTACGGGATGGTTTAAATGCAAAAGACAAATTTCAATGGAATCCACAATTACAAAGACAAAGATTTATTTCTATAATCGGCATTGTGATATTCAAGCCACAGATTTTTCCATTATGTTAAGAAAATTAGTGGAAGCCTAATTAAGTTGGAGATCACATTCAACATGGTACAGAATTAGATGTGCTGGCATGCAATACTGAAGACAGCACATCTTCCAACTCCAACTGAATGCAATACAGAAATGAAAGAGTCCAATAGGAGTTGTAACTGAAGCAATTGTTTCAGTTCATATAGGTAAATGAATGCTCAGTGCTGATTGTTAAAGATACGTTTTAAAACATTTTAGATGGGATCACCAATAAAATAATAGGGTTGATATCCCTAGTATTACATATATGCAAACAAAAAAGAATTGACAAAACATCAAATGGCTCCAATCTGCAAATAAAAAGGACGAAAACCCCAAAACGTGTTAAATTGTGTTTTTCTAAATGTATTTTTATTTCTTTAGGTCTTTTCATCTTCACAACTTTAATTGATCCGTTTCCTTCTGCTTTGTCAGTCATCGGTTACTTTTCTCCGAGTGTTTTTATTGTCCTATAGCGAATTCAACTGTTGAAAAAGTAAGAAATAAAAGCAAGGTTCCCACATGTTGGATTTAAAACTGTAAACCTGAGAATGAGTCTTGAATAATATTTGTCACTATGGTTTCTTCTTATGGCAACACCTTTTCTGCATAAACAAATATTCCTGTTACAAGGACAAAACTAAATCTATTTTGCTTAACAATGTCTGACGGAGGCTGAGATGTCTGATCATTATACATAATTATAAAGTGAGATAATTTACTCTGTGAAACTAATAAGCTAGGGATCTATTTTCTTAGTTATTAATTTTAAAAAGTTTGTTTTAGAAATTTTACATTGACCAACTGCTCACTTATTTGATTGTGCTATAAACTGACAAAAGTAAAAGAAACCAAAACCCAGGTAGACTTTTTGCATAGGTCTTAAACATTATTATGCAAAATGCCACATAGATAAAAGGTTATATTTTAACTTTATTATACTCTATAGAATCCATTGGCAGAAGTAACATTTGCTAACAGAGTATGCAGTAACTTCAGATTGCAACCAATAACGTGCAGGGAAACAAGAAGAATGATTCACACCTACTGCAGTTTAAAGTGGGCTATTAGCGGGATGGGGCCAACTGAGGAGAGGATAAGAGGTGGACAGCTGTGTGACCACACACACAAGTGTCCAAAGGGAGGCATATAAAACACAAGGCAAACGCCTAAATGGACATGGAGACAACCTTGAGTTTTAATGGGGTGATGAGGGCTTGAAGGGCAAAGGCAGAAGGTGTTTTTTAATGCTGTGACAGACAAAATCTGGCATGTGCTATGAAAAGGAGGGTACATTACTCCTCCTCCATCTTCTCTCCTTGGATTCCTCTATTTCTTTGTTCACTCTTCTATTCAGAGCCTAATTCAGGACAGGTGCAAGGTGGGACAGGCCAAGTCAGTGTCAGGCTGACAAGTAAGGTAATTAGGGAAACCTGCAGCTTTGCCAATCAAAAATTCCAACTAAATTCAACACAGGAGCATTTCTAACAAGTTGACGTCTCCCTAATTTGTTGTTATAAACGAAGCCACACTAGAATCAGTCACCTACAGCAGAAAATATGCTACAGTGAATAATTCTCTTCACATCATAGTTTTGATGTATTATTATGAACAGGGTGTCCTCTTTTGCATGCACCGGTGTCTTTTGACGAGCCACTGGGTTTTGTGTTCACAAACAAGTGCTCTGCAAACACAGGCTCACTTGTGGCTTCAAAGCTGGCAATTAGCGCATGGTAACTAGACTAAAGCTGCCTTTTCTATTCTGCAAAAAACAGACAAAGGCCGGACAAAATCTGACATCTACGTGATGACCATATGGATAACAGTACTTACGCACACTCATGAGCATAAAAGGGACCTCGAACGTGCAATTTTTGTGTAAAGCTATTTCTTCTGTCACTTTAACTGCTTAACTTGAATCGGTATGGATCCAGTTAATTCATTAATGTGAACCGTGGATCCAGCAGCAAAGGACATCAGGTTTTTGGAGCTGCAAATAACATTGTTGCAATCTGTATAATCTGACCAAATCTGTATAATCTGATTGAATCTGACTTTGAAAAGTGCCTTGATAGGACATGTTTCATGAATTGGCACTATATAAATAAAATTTAATTGAATTGAATTGTTGCTAGCTGGGGGATAATATAGAGAACAGAAAAGAGAGCACTGCTAAAACCTAATCTGCACTTGTCATTGCTGTTTAAATACAAGCTACCATTAGCAATGCAGCACAGCTAGCCTATTCAGGAAGCTAGAACAGTAGCTTTATATTATATTTGCAATAACTCCTTTTGGCACATGGGAGACCTGTCATATCATAAACATTGTAGTGAGTCTCTTCACATTCACTTCAAAGCTGGTACTGCTGATAAAATTGCAGTAACAAAAATGGTTCTGAATGAAAGACTAATGTGTTTGATAACAGCTGTGTGTACACATCTGTAGAGGCCTTTTTTTTTTTTGCTCCATGTGGTACGATGTGATTTTGCTTGTTTTTTTTTTTGTTTTTTTTTGGTGGGTGGTAAGTGGAGATCAGGATGATATTAAATGATATTTGTAAGATACAGGATGTTATGGAGTTGGAGCTGCATGGCAACTGCAGAGGAGGCCCAGCTGGCCAAGTGAGGATGCACAGAATATGATGTTCATAAGGATGGAGGTTAGGCAGCAGAACAACTGGCAGGACACATCCTCCGTTTTTTTTGCTAATGTTTGTTTCGTGGATAACAGGATGGGTAATTTACAGCTTAAAAAACACATGCAGCCTGTACATCTACTAGTAAGAGGCTGCTGTGTTTTTTTATTTTGACTGATTTCATGACGTCTCTGTAGAAGTCTGGACGTACTAGTGTGCTGACAGCTAACATCCTTCCGTCCAGACGACAAAGTAGTGGGTCTGCTGTAAAACATATTCAGATGCTGTGATGTCCAAGTAATGGAGGCCTTCGCCCATCCACCAGTAACACAGCTGGTTACCATGGAGACTGAACACAGGCTAGTGGACAGACTTTGCTGAGCAAGAAATCGACAAGTGAGACTTTCCCTATAATTTCCTTGTTCTTAACTGCCAATTGTTGGCCCTATTTTAATACTATTCTTTTAGATTTATCAATTTTTAAAATCTTGATTATTTTAGGATTTGTTATTCTAGATTGTTTTAAACCTCGGTTATTATAGAACTGTGAGACACCTTGAGAAATCGCAAGATTTTAAAGTGAGCTATATAATTAATAATAATAATAATAATAATAATAATAATAATAATAATAATAATAATAATATCATCATCATCATCATCATCATCATCATCATCATCTATATTATTATTATTATTATTATTATTAGTAGTAGTAGTAGTAATTTATTAATACATAAATTATTACAAATTGTCATTTAAGATAAAAGTTCCTCAGTGACTTATGTTATCAGGCCTCATGGTATAGTAAGGAAATTGGTCAGAAAAATGATCTTTAGTCCTCCATGATGTTATTAAATGACTAATAAATTACTTATTGCAACTTAATATTGGAGATCTATAACCAAATAACACATAATCATCAGTGGGTGGTATGATAGCTGTTTTCATAGAACAGTGAAGCTGTGACAACATTAACAGGACCCTACAAAAGTCACAAACATAAAAAGCTTTTATGCTACTTGGAAAGTTGGCAAATTAGTGAAACACAAGCTGGTTTCTAAGAAACGTGAAGGAAAGGTAGCACATGAACAAAGATGAAATCAATACATTCTAGATTAGATGAAGATCAGTCTTCTTAAATTTAAAGAAGCAGAGAATTCATTGTGTTGTCTAAGTACCCAAAATAAGAAACTGTGCCATGTAAAATATCGTAAAACAATCATTGTTTTAGTTTCTCTTCACATTTAGCACACTTCTAAGATGTACCTCTAAGGTTCAACAGTGTCCATGAAGTCTTTATCAAATAATTAAGAAAGGAACAAAACATGGAAGAAAAACAAAGATGGTACAAGAGAGATTGTCGTTTCACTGGAATTAGGATTGCATGAAATTAGCTCTGTATAATTTCATGCAAGCTCTGTATATATATATATATATATATATATATATATATATATATATATATATATATATATATTCTATTTTATTTTGTCTGCACCATCAACACCAAGTCAAATTTCTTGTAAGTGCAAACCTACTTGGCGATTAAACTTGATTCTGATTCTGATCTGATTTTGAAATTAGGAAAGCAATAAACTAACACTGATCAAAAAACAACATATATAACTGTTGAATAATGATTGGAATTAAACCACACTTTCCCAACTTTTCTATTTAATTTTCATCCACAACTGTCTTTGAGCTTCTACACTAGGATCTACACTATATGTGTTCATAAAAGTTGGTTAAAGTCAATTGGAATGGCTGAATCCATAACGGGCAAGAAAATTTGAAGTGCATGGCACCTGCAATATTATTTGCCAGCCAGATATTAATTCCAAGCACTTCCTGTTGGTTAGGATGCTGCATACATTGAAATAGTGATATTCAGCTCTAGTTAGAGTATTACTTCTCTATTGCTTATTGACAATGAATTTTCCTGATGCTTTGGACGCCCACAAACGTACATGCATGCACTTTTCCCGGCAGAGCATGAAAAGCCCCCCCTCCTCTCACCTGTTGTGCTGCTTGATGATCGCTGTGACTCGGTCTGACTGCGAGCTCAGGTCCCTGGAGTAGCGCACCAGGTCGTTCAGCTGGCTTTTCAACTTCTCTGCCATCGACTCGGCGCTCTGCAAGCCCTCCAGAATATCCTGAGAGGACACAACGCGGAAAGAAAGCGTGCTCAGCCGGCGCGTGCATGTTAATGAGGGACGGATCTAAACTGACAGCCTTCAGTCAGAGCATTCCTATTCACACCCCGCCTCGGCTCTTTTCACTCCTCGCGCTCGCAGCACACCCCGGACGCTCCAACACATACTCACAGTGTCGCCTCTTCAATAGCATTGCTGTTCTTCGAGGAGCGTGACAGGAAGGAGCCGTGGATACAACGTTCTCCCGCTCTCCTCAGAGCCCCTCACATTCTGCTCTAACAGAGTCATGAAATCCTCTCCCATGAAATATGTACAAGCTCTGACTCTCACTCACTTCTCTCCCTCGCTGACGCATTAAACAACCCTCCCTCCCTTCTCCGATGGACCCGTTGCTCTCTTTTCCTCCTCTCCCTCCTCCTATACGCTTCTCCTACTTTCTCTCGCCCTCCTCCTACTCATTTGACTTATTCTCTCTCTCACACACACGTTTTTTTTCTCCCTTCCCCTCCCTCTCGCTCTCTTCCCGGTGGAATTCAGCTGTCAGCCCTTACAGACGCAGAATCGGTTCAAACGCACGTAAACAAGCGCGCAACGAAAACACGGCCGGACACAGGAAACAAGCTGCTGGAAGGAGGAGAGAGAAAAAAAAAAAAAAAAAAAAAAAAGCAGAGGAGGAGGGGGACAAAAAACTCCTCCTCTGTTCTTTGACAGCCCCAACAAATTGAGGGAAACCGGAGAAAGGCACGGCCGACGAAGCCTGGGGAGGAGTTGCGAGGCTGAGCGTGCTGGCATGGCCCTGACAATGAGGAGCGATTGTCAAAGTGTAAACATCCCGCGGAGGTTGGCGGCCAGAGCAACAGGGGAGGTGAGGAGCAGGAGGATCGAGGCGTATAGTCTCGAAAAACCAAAGAAGGGAGAAAAAAAGAAAAAAAAGCTGAAAAAACTGCTCCTTTTATTTCAAGCAAGATGAGTTCAGATTGAGGGGAAAAAACAAAATAACAATAAGCGAGTGTTTGGGGAGGAGAGATAGTGAAAAATAATGGCAAATAAAAAAGAAAAAAGAAAAACAATAACAGGCAGAGATGGAGGGGACCGAAGCAGAAGACTGGGGGAAACTGATTGGATTGTAGCTGTCATTATTTCCTCCCGGTAAAGCTGATTTACAAACTAATCTGTTTTTAGGATTTAGTAGAAGAATGGATAATTACTCGCGAGTGAATGCAGGGGATTTTCTGCAGACCGCGTGTTAACATGTGGGCATTTCTATTAAACAATGTTAATTACTTTTCGCTGACTTCATACAAAACGTTCCCGCATTCCTGCGAGTTTTTTTTTTTCTTCCTCCAAACAAACTATTGTTTAGAGATAAATGATGAATTTATGTACTATTTAAATTTGCATTACCTTAGCCAGCTTCCATCCATCCACCGCATCTTCGCCGCTACTCCGTCCCTCAGCTTTAACCAGCTCCTGGCTCCATCCCCTCAGGTGTCCGTCGAACTCCTTCAGCCTCTCCTCCAGGCAGGCGGTTAGATGGTCATACTCCTCCTCCGAAGCTTCTGCAGCGGCCAGGGCCCCCTCCAGGCCGTCTCTGGCCCTCAGAGCGGCCCCCTCCCACTGCTCCAGGGCGTGTGACAGTGCCCCCAGCTGTCGGTCCATGGCCTCGCAGCCGCCTGCCGCCGTGTGCTCCGCTGTGGTCGCCGCGCTGCGTCGGACCCGGCTGAGGCGCTCTCGGCCCTCCAGGAGTCGACACTTTACACGCTCCTGGAGAGAGGGAGAGGAAAGTTGCTACGGAAACTGTGGCTAAGGAAACTGCAGTCTCAGGATGCGTGGTCTGTGTTTAAAGCTGTAGCGCTTCTCTCTTATGTCTCCGGCTACATCTATTTTTATCTTCACGTCTGAGTCTTTGATTCCTCCTGCTCATCATCAGCAGCGCTGATGTCGTTTCTTTTGTCATCCCTGGGCTCTTGTGTATTTTACCCTCCAACTCCATCTGCATGGCAAACACTTGGGTTGAGGAGGCACTAAAATGTAGTTAAAATGGGCATCTGAACAGCGTGAGAACAGTTATTAGCGTTAACTTTGCAGAGAAGACATCCAGTCTTCGAGATGCTTCACTATGTAGCTCAGAAAACATTCATTCATAATGTGATTACTGGGACCCATGTGTAAAATTTAAATGCAAATCTATGTCTCCCCGCATATTTTCTCATCCCTGTAGCAGGGAATCATTTAACAGACAGGAAGTTAAAAAATTGTCAAGTAAATCATTCCAATGATGCACAAAAAAACTGATATTTGGCACCGATATGAAAAAATAAAGAAAAATCTGAAAACCAATTCCCATTTTCTACCTGGATTATATCCCTTACTAGAAAGACTTTAATAAATTTCATTCCATATGACCATTAACACTTTTTTCTTTCATGAATTCTATATCTGAACTATTTTACTGCATTGCTTAAAACCTGGATAGGTTGTGTATTTTTTGGTGAGATTTCTCATGTGCCTTTTAAACTAAATAGAGCAATCTGTGTCACTCCTGGGTCTTTTGGTGCCATTATTTACTCGCTAGTCCTATTCAGAATGTGTTTTTGTAAATACAGGGCAATTGCAATTTGATTTGTCTTTATTA
Organism: Fundulus heteroclitus; assembly: GCF_011125445.2. NCBI lineage: Eukaryota > Metazoa > Chordata > Actinopteri > Cyprinodontiformes > Fundulidae > Fundulus > Fundulus heteroclitus. Next base: position 10,752,674 of record NC_046375.1, on the reverse strand, counting down.
TTTTAATTTCCTTGTGTTGACATCATTTTAAATGGGACATTTGAATGCTTTTAAGCTCTTCCTTTTTACATTTTAATCATTCAGTTATGGTCTATATAAAGTGGAACTGCAATGCTTTGTTCTGAGTTCTTCATTATTGTTGCCCACCAGCCTGTCTTTTACCCCTGTTCTGAGGTTTGTCTGAGAGCAACACGTTTTGTTGCCGTCTCTTTAAATGGAAAGGAGGCATTTCACACCCCGCCCTCCTACAAGTCGCAGAGCATTCCTCTACACACCATTCGGCAATTTTTGTAGTATGCTGGGGAACGGTGTAATGAATTGTGTGGGTTAACAACCGAACATTTTCACTTATCCACTTGTAGCTTTGGCATCCTTCAGCTCTGACTACAAAATTGCAGGGAAAACAATAAAAATGGTGGAGTTGCAAAGGTCTATGACCTTATTTAACAAATACTGTGATGTTATTGTTCAAAAAATGTAATAGATAATAGAGAAAAGCGATCATATTTAATAAACCCAATGGCACTTGAACAGGGTCTCTCCCCCTCCGGTCCTTTCGATTTTCTCCAAGCAGCTTACGACTATAAACACTCTCTAAGGAGGACTCAACGTCAGAGTTTAGCTTAACTATTTATTCTGATACGGCAGAGAAGCAATCACAAGTTACAGTGCCTGACTCTTACAACAAAACAACCTGGGCGACATCCCAAAGATGAAGAGCCTTGAATCAAAACCATGTTCTTTTAGTTAGACACACCCCTCAAAAGGGGGGGGGGGTCTCCTCATGTGTTATCTGTTTTACCAGCGTGTTATTTTTTGGGTGTCTTGAGCTGATGAAGTGAATGCACATCTACAAATCACAGGGAGAGCTGTTCCATTAATAACTCCAATGCACCCTATATCTAATTAGACCAGCTTTTTACCTTTAGCAAAAGATTACAAAGATTAAACAAACCATAGCAAAACTGAACGGATGGAAAAATATGACCCAAGAAGAATATAACGCTATCTTTACAGTACCCGAAGAGACTACATTCACATTTTATGCATTCCTAGAGACTAGAAAGTACACAACAAAATGTACTTAAAGGCTAGAAAGGTGTTTTTTTGCATGATATGTCCCCTTTGAACTGTCATATTTTACTGTTTTCCACTTGATTAGAATGGGATTTTTTATGTGCTCCAAATTTACAAATATGAAAATACGGGAAAAATCGGAATCAGTATTGTTGGCAATTTTTGACATGCCAAAGCTTGATTCATTAAGCATAAATGGAATGAAATAATAACCAAGTGGGTGGTAAAAATTAGGTCAAAAGTGCAAATATATAAATATGTAACATATAATAAGGGCTGAAGCAACGGCACACATACAATAAAAACCTATGCAAGAATTTTTTGTGCCAAAGGTTATGAAGGTGAACAATACTTACAAAGACGTTTGCCCCAAAAGATAAATCTTGACCTGAATCAATGCTGCTGCCAATCTTTGACACTACCGGGCACAGAAAACATTCCCCCCAATAAGTCCACTCAAAAATAGGGAATGTGTGTTTTTGTACTTGCAGCTGAGCGAGAACATTTTTTGCTCATTTTACAAGTGAGGACCTTTTATTGGTACATTTATTCTGAGCGAGGGGTTAGGTTTAGGACTAAGGTGTCAATTAGGTTTAGGTTTAGAGTTGGTCAGGGCAAGGCCATAGAAACGGTTGAAAATTAATGGAAGGCAATGGAAGTGAAGTCTTGGTCCTCACTTTGTGTAGTAAGGAAGGATGTGTGTGTGTGTGTGTGTGTGTGTGTGTGTGTGTGTGTGTGTGTGTGTGTGTGTGTGTAGATGTCAGCCACATTCCCTTCAGACATCAGGTTTAACACCTTCAAATAGGTGCAAATGACAAGAAACAACACTCACAAAGAGCATCTGCTGCACTTGACTTGCAGATGAAGAGTCTACTATTTAATTAAACACTGATTGTGGCACGTAGAAACACAGCAAAAAGGTTGCTGATCATATATGTTGCATAGATATAAAGATAAATATAAAGTCAACTCTTTATTGAACAGTTTTTGACTATAAACCTGTTAACACAGCTAACTCATACAATGGGAGAGCAGACAAATGCTTGGAATCAGATTGACTTATTTCCATATCTTACAACATGTTTATAGTCCTTATAATAAGTGTGCAATATCTAGCTACTTTTTCTAATTACGTATGACAAGATGTTTTAGAAATGCCTTAATCGGTACTGTGATATTCCAGAGGGCTTATTTTAAGAAAAAGCATCTAGACAGTAGAAACACGTTGGAGACATGAAGGCACTTTCAGAACAATTGTAGCAGATGATAGTGGTTTAGCATCTTTGGTTAATTTGAGTTGTCTGGATTAAAGTTATATAAATAACTTAATTTAAATTACATTAGAATTTGAACGATGGGGCTCTGTCATAATTATGAGATGCTAAATAGACACATCATCTCGGGACGCCATTAAAAGTGAATCTCTGCTACAACCGTATTCTCTTTTATAATCCAATTTATAAAAGACTTAATTGGGCCTTGGTAGGTAAAACATTGCCTAAATGACCTATAGTCTACTGTAATATTGTTAGTTTTATTTCCTTTAAACACATCCAGTTGATACTTGCTGTGTAAAATTGCCTATTAGCAGCAAAATGAGCTCATTTATGGTTGTGTGTCAATCAGCCAGTGATGAAAATTTGCCAAAACTGAAAACAATCTGACATTTTTCTAATTCATCAAATGTAGAAAAACTTAAGGAAAAAACATGTTTTTTTTTTTTATTTGAATTAAGTAAAAAAGAAAAAAGCTGATAAAAGATTAGGAACAATTGCTATATGTATAAATTGAAATAATCTTTTTAGTCCTCTGGATTCAAACTACTGTCTCTATCAATGAAGCACTTCTTCTGCTGCACTTTTTTTCTTTCTTCTAAGATAAATGTTCCTTGAATTTGACTGTTTAATTTAAGCAGCGTTCACAAAAACAAATTTTTTCGTGTTAGGTTACTTAAAAAAAAAGAAACTAGAACCAATGGGTAACATCTCAAATGAAACTCATAATCGGAATTGGCCAGTAAAAGCCTGATCGGTGCGTCTATACTCAAATGATCAGAATATTTCATAATTGGTCCATGCACTGGAATAATATTACCCAAGTTTAGTGCAAAGGACCATATTTCCCAATTATTTTGCAGAAAATTAGCTCCTAATTCTGCTTTAAAGACAATTTTATTGACTTGATAAGTATTTTTTAAAGAACTTACAACAAAGACTAAAACAACTGAAACCAACAGTAATAGACGTATTGAAATAACTTTCTGATAATTTTCCTTACCTTAACTTCCAATAGTTTTTTCCTGATGGAAGTGGAGTCTCCTGATGTATCAGACCAACGCTGAAGCTCCTCCCCTGCCGACATCAGCCAATCAGTGAGCTCACGAACAGCCTCCAGATAGTCCTGGTGCTCCAACACCACCGCCTGAGCCAGACGAACTCTCTCCTGCAGAACGCGCATCAAGTTTCGAAGTTACCCAAAGCGCTTTTACAGAATGCAACGAAGCACGTTTAAAAGAGGTCGTATTTACCTCAACCAGAGCCGTGAGATGATCGCACTGCACCTGTAGCTGAGTGCGAGCACCATGGTTAAAGCTGGCATCGCCAGTCTTCTTGAAAAGCTCTCTGGCTTTTTCTTCCAGACTAGAGAGCGCCATCTGGTGGTCCTCCAGGTCAGCCATCAGGGCCCTGAGTCTCTCCAGCTGAGAGGCCTTCTCTCTGGGTCCCGGCTGTGGTGGAAGTGGGGCGCACACCTCCCTCTTGACAGCCTCCATCCAACTTTGCAGCTGAGCAGCACTCTCTAGGTATCCCCCCCACTGAGACACCGTCCACTCTAATCGACTACAGAAAAGGAAAAGAGCAGATCTCTGTTTTTATCTTTGACTTGAATGTTTGAATAAACACAACAACCTTTGCTTGCACATAATATGCATGTTATAATTTGCTTCTTAACAAATAAATATTAGCCGAGGAGTTTAAGATCAAGTATAATCTCCTTTAATCTTAAGTCTATATTTCTCAATTGTCAGTACGGCCAGCCAAGTCTCTTTATCCTCTTTTATTGGAGGGTTCAAACACGCACAGACAAAGATACACACCCGTAATATCCTTGCCATCTGTCATCCCCACGTGCACAAACACCAATATCCACACACAAGCACCTCTCATTCACCTGCTACCCCTCGCCTCCTGTTCCCGCTTTCCCCTTAAAACACAAACACCACCCCCCCGTGTGACCCACTGTTTGCCATCCCCCATTTAGCCGCTAATGAGATCAATTTTTTTCCTAACAGGACCTATAATTGCTCAATTAAACGCGCACACACACACAAACCGGGCCATGTGCATGCATAGGCACGTGCACACACGAAGAGGGCAAACCAAGACATATCAATCAGATCTAGAAAACGAGACGAATATTTCTCATTATGTATTTACCTTAATGGTAATTAATAGCGATGACATGCAATCCATCACGATGAAAACAACAAGCGTCCCACTGTGAGGACTTTCTGGCACACAGATGAATTGTCTCTCAAATGGCTAATCTTTTAATGGCAAACGAAGAAAGCAAAGATGAAAAGATAAACAAAAATGGCTAAAGTGACGAGGCACAGCAAGCTCATGGGATGACAACTTGGAAATCTAAACCTACCAGTGACTTGCAAAGGCATTTATACTGCTGGAGCTTTTTCCTGAAGCTTTTTGTGTGAAGTTACTGCATCATACTCTTTAGCCGTTTTATTTCTTTGGTATTTTATGGGATAGACCAACACAACTTGGAGAACAATTGTGACATTTTTTCCAGGGTAATGCGTACTATCGCTTTCCCCCATATGCAGCATTTTGCATGCAGCATCTTGCAGCTTTCTTCTTGCCAGTCTTTTTAATAGACCCATATTTGCAAAGTGCATGGCCAATAGTTCGGTTGACAACTTACCTGAGCTGTGGACATCTGCAGCTCCTCCAGAGTTACTATGGATCATTTTGCAGCTTCTGTGATTACTGCTCTTACTTCTTACTCTAGTGTCAGTTTAAGTAAATAGCCATATTAACGGTGGGATTGCTGCAGCTGTGCCATATTCTTTATGTTTTCAGATGGTGGATTGAAAGGTGATCTGTGAGATGCTCAGATCGTGGGATGTTGTTCTACAACCTAACTCCGCGTTAAACCTCTCACAACTTTATCCGCCAGCTGCCGTTTCCCTTGGTCTTTATAATGCTACTTGTTCACTAATGTTCTCCAACAAACCTCCAAAGCCATCCCCCATTTAGCCGCTAATGAGATCAAAGCCTACACAGAACATATATCCAGATTAAATTATATAGAGATGTCCTCTGTTTTTCATTACCCGGATGACTTTTGAAGGTGGCTGGTTGCACTGAATTTTATAGGGCAACAGAGTAAAAAGGGGAAAAGATCCCTCTATTTCGCAATCGTGTACAATTCTCTATTAGTTTTTCATATAAAACCCATGCCATTGTGATGTGTTAAAATGTTTAATGGCCATGAGTTGTTTGGCAAGTCGCTGTGTGTCCATGCAGCATGTTGGGGGGTACCTGTGGCAGCTCATTGCAGTAACCAGCAGCGTGGCCCATGCATCCTCCACCTCCTGCAGCTGAGAGCGGACCACTTCCTGTCCACTAGCTCCGTAGCTACGCAGGGCGAGCTCAGCCTTGCCCATCACCATATTCAGCTTCACCTCCCCTTCTCCCTTCAAAAGCAGGATGTCCTGTGCAAACAAACAGAGGAGAGTCTCTGTAAACGGGAATTAGATAAAATAACTGTGAGCGGAAGAGCTTTTCTAACACAAATGCCCCCTCTTGTGTCTGCTGCAATAGACGCTCTAATAAGACCAGTTCAAAGGACTTCAATAAACGGTGTATACTGTTCTTGACACCCCGTGTCTCACCTGCACAGTCTCCAGTCTCTGCTCTAGCTGCTCTTTTGTTCCAATCGTGCTGTCTACAGTACCCAGTCTCTCTTGGATCTCCTCCAGCCAGACCCAAACCCCCTGGAGAGCGTCTCCAAAGGCCCGGCTCTCCTGGCAGCCCCGCAGCCTCTCCCTGGCTGCCTTCAGGAGGGCTTGATACTCCATCTGGAGCTGGCCCGTCACTTTGACCTCTTCTCCCGAACCCCGACCGGATTCAGAGAGAGCCTGGGCCTCCTGTGAGACACGCTCAATAGACTCCCTAGATAAAAAGAAAGAAAGAAATATGACAGCTGATCTTCCAGCATGTACAACATATGGCCTCAGGCACCCCCTCCGCAAACCTTTGTGCTATTAGTTCTTTATTTAAGTTCTCAATTCTCTGAAGCTCTTCTGTGGGATCTGAGGCTCCTTTCTGGCTCTCTGTCACAGTGTCAGGCTCACTCTTTAGGCCTACATCCATCTTCTTCAGCCACTCTCTTGTATTCGCCACACAATCATCAAAACTAACACAGAGGAGACAAAAAGACATTAAATAAAGATTTTCTATTAATGTGCCATCAGAAGTCTCGTCGCTTACTTTTTCAAAAGGTCAATGCTGTCTTGCAAGTCTTCCAGGCTCTGAAAGCAGCCGTCCTGATAGATTTTCCATTCTTTCTGACAGGAGGAAAGACTTTCATGGACCTGTGCCGCTCCGACTTTGCTGAGGTGGAGCTGGAGCTTGCCGGCCTCTTTGTGAATCTGAGAGAGACGGTCCTCACCTTCTGACTTCTCCTCAAGTGAGATCTAGGGTGGAAAAGAGGAACATGTTGCTTTGGAACTGAAAAGTCACTGTTAATTGAACCTACAGTTCCAATTAGTGTTTATAAATAATGACTAAATTACATTCCAAGTCTCCAGGCATACATTTCTCTTTTTTCTCTTCATAGTAGGTACACCTGGTCTGGCGTTCTGTTAAATATGACACCATTCAGGGTTATATGGTTTTATGGTAATTGATCGTCTGCAATTACCATATAACATAGAAAGGATTCCTGGATCAATGTGTGCTTCTGTGCTTTTTGTGTCTCTGCTCTGTCTTCTATATCCCCCAGTTGGTCGAGGCAGATGTCCGTTCACACTGAGCCTGGTTCTACTGGAGGTTTTCCTTCCTGTTAAAGGGGAGTTTTCCTCTCCACTGTCACTTCATACATGCTCAGCATGAGGGATTGCTGCAAAGCCGTCGACAATGGAGGCGACTGTCCACTGTGGCTCTACTTCATGAGGGAGTGAATGCTGCTTGTCAAGACTTGATGCAATCTACTGGGTTTCCTTAGATAGAAAGCTTTTTGACCAATCTGTCTGGATGATTTGATTGAATTTGACTTTGCAAAGTGCCTTGAGATGACATGTGTTGTGAATTGGTGCTATATAAATAAAATTTTATTGAATTGAATTTATTCTTCCAGTACAACTTACTTAAAAACCAATGTCTTTTCATGCAAGTGTGCATTGCCTTGCAAAGGTAGTCACATCCCTTAAACAACCCTTTGTTGGGACCTGAGATGGTCTTCACACAGACAGAAGGCCCAGTAAAGATTGTACTTCCTGCAGCAACTCCTTCCACAGGAGCTTCTGGTCATTTTTTACACTATAACCCACCATTCAGTCTGTTTTGAGTACGTCCATCACTGTGTGATTTGGCCCATCCAAAAAAACAGCACAGGTCCAAACTACAGTGAACAATTAGGTCTGCAGAGAGGATCATCAGGGCTGACCTTGTTTTCAACCTGTATTTTTTTTTTTACAGGTTTAGGATCCCTACAACGACTGCTAACATCTCTGCAGACGCTACACATCCTGCACACAAACTGTTGTGACTTTTACCTTCAGGTCAGCACGATAGAGCATGATTTACAAAAACCAGTCGCCACAGAGATTGCTTCTTCCCCCAGGCTGTCTCTCTGAACACTGATGAGTACCCAGACTAAAATTAGCATGCCTGCACCAATCCAAACATGTCTTCATGTTTACAAAAACATATAAATGTACATATATAAAAATATTAATTTGAATTCCCCCCATACAATTTCATACAATTATAATTAAAATGTCTTTGTTGAGGGTAAAGAAGAAAATTCCTTGTTTGTGTCACAAACTTTGCAATTAAAGCTGAGTCTAATAATTTTTAACATTTTGATCATGTTACAGCTCCAAACTTTAATTTATATGTTCATGATTCGATTTGAGAGACCAACACAAAATAATGCATCGTTGTGAAGTGGAAGGAAAATGGTAAAGGAATTTCAACAGTTTTGTCCAAGTAAAAATCTGATGATGAAGAGCGTTTATATTTTTGGTGGCACCCTACACACAGAAACCCTTTAATAAAATCCAGGACCATGGTTGGGAGCCAGTGTAGACGACAAGGTGTGTGGCTTTTTGACATATATGCTACCAGCTGCGGTTGGCAGGAAACTTACACTGCATTTCACCCTGATATGCTGTAGGGATATTTCTTTTTAAATGGGTCCAGTAAGAAGATGAGAAGATGCATAAAGACAATGCATGGCTATAATGTAAGATAGCCTAGAGTTTCCGAAAGCACTGAGACTGGGAAGGAGGATTCCCTTCCGGGAGGGAAACGATGCTGACAATTCAGACATGCAATGTAACAATCAAAGTACATTGGTTTGTTCGAGTGGCCTAATCAAAATCCAGGATTTTAAAACTGCTGTTCACAGACGTTCTTCTAATCTGACTGAGTTAGAGCTATTTTTTTCAAGGAAGACACGAACAGAACAAGAAACAAAAAGACTAGTAGCTGTGTTTACAGCAAAAGGCGGGTTTACAAAATATAAGAGCAAAGGCTGTATATAAAATGCACACAACACGTTTTATATTATTCGTTATAAAATAAGAAAAACAAACATGTATCATTGTCCTTCGTCTTCACAGTTACGTCTTACTTAGTGTTCGTTTATCCCAACAAAAATACACTGAAAGTTTGTGATTGTAATGTGACAAAGTATTAAAAGGTTCCTGGGGAATGAATACTTTTCCAAGGTGTTGTATACGAAACATTTATTGCATTTTATAATTATTAGATTTAATATTTTCTACATTAAAATGCAAACCTTTTGAAACTAAAAGATCTTTTCTACGCATAAAAGTTCTTCAGCCAACAGGTAAAATGGGGGCTGATGGAAAACTGGAAGACCTGACAAATTTGTTTAAATGCATTGACATAAGAGCACAGAGAGAAATATTACTTTAACCACGCATGAGATCAAACTTTACCTTCAGTCTTTGCAACTTGGCTTGAAGGAGGACGACATCTCCCGATTGATTAAAACAGTCTTTCAGCTCCAACTTCAGGTCTGCGAGCCAGGACTTAAAGTCTTGGACGAGCTCTGTCGTGAGGAGAGCAGAGAGCAGATAAGCTTAAACCCAAAAATTAGAGAATGTGTTGAGAAGTTGAAGAAGTGGGGACAACAAATAAAAGGGGCAGAGAAGATTTAAAAGTCAAAAGGAGGAGAAAAGCGAGCGGAGGTAATGGGCTGAGGCAGATGGGGAGTGTGGGCGTGTCCGCAGCATGCAGTGCCGGGCTGCCTTGGCAACAAGCCCCAAACGGCTCCCTCGAGAGCGGATGTGACGAAGGCGGCATCGCTCTCCGAGGCACAGGTGTGTGTCGAAGGGAAGAGAGTGCATCGGTGTACCTGACAATGTGTGTGGACAGAGTGTGGGCTGCTGTGGGAGGACTGAGTGTGCTCTGGGGAAAAATGAAGGATAATCGACGGCAAATCTGTTGCGCCGCTAACGTGAACGAATTACACTGCCTTGAGTAATCGTGCTCCTTTCAGTCGGCTGATTACGAGATCTTAAGCACTATTACGAGTCTAATTTATCTTCATCTGGGAATAAGCTAAGCTCACTACTCCTTTAAAAACACCTCACTGTGTTTTTATTATAAAAAAAATGCCCACCTTCTAACCTAAAACCATGCATCATGCGTCTTACCGTTGAAGTGGAGCTGTAACCCATCCTGCAGGCTGCCTCTGGTTTTGGCGCAGCGCTGGGCGACCACCTCTGTTCGCTTGGCAATGGTGGTGAGATCGGAGGAGAGGACTGAAAGCTCACGAGATGGATGTGTTCTGCTCAGGGAAGTCAGGGCATCTCTAGCCATGTCCATGTCTGCCCTCTGCTGCTGCACAACACTCTGCAGGTCCTTTAGTAGAAAACAGCGAGAAATCAAGAGTTATGACCATTACATCAGCTATATCTCAATTCTATTTATCGTTTCTGTGGCCTTTTGCTCACGATGTGACGCTATACGGGACTAACATCTTCGGGAGAAAAGGAATTAGAAGGTGAGTGATGTCAGGATTTTCAAGAAACGGGAAAGCAACAGGTATAACAACTGGGATGATAGAAGCCACAAGCAACCAAAAGATTATGACTATTTAAAGCTAAAGATAATAATAGTGTGGATATTGCCTGGGGAGGTAGTGGAAAACGAAGTGGGCAAAGCACCTGAGACCCTACACTGCAAAAAGAGAACTAAAAATAAGTAGAATTTTCTTGAAATGAATGTATTTGCCCTTAAATTTGAGCAGGTAAATATGATTATCTGCCAATGGAATGAGTATTTTTACCCCTAAAATAAGATAATTAGATATGCAGCACTTGAAATAAGATGATGGAGATGAATTGTCTCTATTTTAAGTGCAAAAATCTTATTCCATTGGCAAATAATCTTATTTACATGCTCAAATCAAGGAAAAATACTCTCATTTTAAGAAGATTTTTCTTATTTTTAGTTCTATTTTTGCAGTGTAGTCGTCTGTATTAATGTATATGTGAGCATGTCTGGGTGAATGAGACTGTAGAGTCGCTTTGAATGGTCAGTATGATTGGGGTAAAAAGTATCCAGCCAGTATTTGTAAAATCTGAAGGCCCCTCTATGAAAGCTGCACCCTGCTATTCTTATGGACGTTAGTTTGAAGACTACCCTGCACCCCAACCCAATGTAGGCTGCTTCTGCTAATAGCTAGCCTGACAACATTTAGCTACGAAAAAAAAAAACAGCCTGTTAAGTGGAGACAGCAGACATGTTGAAGAGGGTGTTCTTGGCTATGCTTTTCTTTAGTGGGTATAGGTAGGCTGGTCAGAGTTAATGGAAAGATGGATTGAGATAGATCCAGGTCAATCCTGGGAAGAAGAAAAAAAAACTTGTTAGGGGCTTCAAAAGACCTGACTGGAGTGGAAGGTCACCTTTTAGCAGCTCCCTGATCCTAAATATGCAGCTTTTCAAACTTAAATATTTTTTGGTCCAAATATCATAAAAGTAATCATTCCCATCTTAGAAATCCCTGCCTGCAGTCTTATGACTTCACGCTCTGCCTCTTCCCTGCTCTACTCAGGTAATCAAGATCTGAGCGGTTTCCCCTGCGGAGGCTCCAATTAGGCGGAGCTGCTGCACCTGGGACTACAGATTCCCCTTCTGTCTCTGCCCTGCTCTCGTACTACAAGCAGTGGATCAGTCAGTCAGTGATTCGGATCACCCAGGCGGAGTCCTTGGTTCCACGGATCAGAACCGGTGCACCCTCCCGGCTTCTGAAAAGGTTAGCGGCTTTTATTCAGTGTTCACATCTTTGCACTGAGTCGTTCCAAGCCACTAACCTTGTTCTCCACCCCACAGTCACTCCCGAGTGGGCTCCTGTCAGTTCCTGTTGCAGCTACACAAATTTACTTAATAAACCTTTCAAACGTTATTCTGTGTCGGCTGAATAATTGGGTCTCCACATTCTCAGCCGTTTCATAATGTGATGGTTGGTATATGTTGATGTCATATCTAGTTGCATACAGCATACTTTGCCTTGCAAAAAGATTTACGCTTATTCATTTTTACCACCTTTTGTAATGTTACTCGGACAAACTAACATATTGATTTTTATGTGAAATTCCAGTACAAAGTAGTGCATCCTGTGGTTGTAAAGCACGAGGTTCACATTTTTTTCCACACATACAAATTCAAATAGTTTGGTGCACTTTGCTAAGACTTCCCTCTCCCCCCAGACACCTCCTCCAGCTCCTCTGAGGAAAGCCCAAGACATTTCCAGGCTAGCAGAGAGACTCTCCAGTGTGTCCTGGCCCGCCCCTGGGCCTCCTCTCGGTGGGCCATGCCTGAAACGCCTCCTGAGGGCCTCCTGTGAATGTGGAGGAGCAGCGGCTCTACTCTGAGCCCTCCCAGGATGGTCAAAGTCCTCCTCCTATCTCTAAGGGTGTGCTCGGTCATCCTGCAGAGGAAGCTTATTTCAGCTGCTTGTGTTCGGGATCTTGTCCTTTTGCTCATGACCCAAACTTCATGACCAAAGGTGAGGTTAGGAATGATCGGTTAATCAAGACCTTCGCCTTTTGGCTCAGCTCTCTCTTCGCCACAACGGGTTGTTGCAGCCTCCGCATTAATGCGCCAGCCACATCGATCCGTCTGTCGATCACCCGCTCCATTCTCCCCTAACAAGACCCCAAGATACGTAAACTCCTCCACTTGAGGCAGGAACTCCTTTAAAACCTTTGGGTGACAAACTAATACTCCACACAACCTGAAGGCACCATCCCCACTATGAAACATGTCAGTGGCAGCATCATGCTGAGGTGACGCTTTTCTCTTGTGGGGACGGGGAGGCCAGTCAGGGTTGATAGGAAGTTGGGGCTAAATACAGGACAATCCTAGGAGATTAGCTGGTTCACCCTTAAGCAAAACAATGATGCTAAACATGCAACCAATCCACCATAATCCTGATAAGATCTGTTGTTAACGTCTCAAAACCATGTCTATAAAAGATGCTTTAGATGCTAAAGGGAAGTTCTACTCAATATTAGATCAAATGGTTATAAATAAGCAAGGTAAAGTTTGCACATGCTCCAGACAAAACTTTGCAAAGGAGATTATAAAGCAGTACCTTAACTGTGCAAATATCTTCGAGGGAACCGGCTTCGGTGAGGTCCGACAAGGACCCTTCCACGGCCTCCAGCCGCTCTGTCATCTGGGACATCAGGTCGTCGAGTCGCTGCTTCTGGAAGTCGAAGTAGGTCAGAGTGTGTTTGGCCTGGTTGTACGCCTCCAGCGCGTGGAACATTTTCTTCCTCAGATCCGACTCTAGAACCTGGTTGCATTAAATCAGTCGAGCCATTTTAAAACAAAAAGCAAGTTTGGACAACTTAAAACAGTGCATGATGAAGTGCAAAGAGTGAAAGAGGGTTAACAGCAACTCCGTTGTGTAGTATGTGGATTTTAGAGGTCAATTAAATGTCATTCAAGGAAATAAATAAACAGAGCATATTTAAATATATCACCCAAATACAAATATATATATATATATTTACTGCCAGGAATAAGGTACAGGACACACACATATTAAATGTATTACGTTACAAGAAGCACAAGTTGAAGCAAACTCATCAGTCTATGCCTAAAGTCAACGGAGCCTCCTGTTTATATTCTTTATTCATAAGTCTTAACTTTTAATTGCAAACTCTTAAGCTGATCCTAAAAGTCTTTATACTGAAGCAAGGATTCAAATAACTTTGATCCTGTAATATTTATTTTACTTTATTATTTCATTAAACCTTTTTTTAAACAAGGCAAAACACCCATTCAGATCAAGACCTCTTTTACAAGTGGCATCAAAGCGTTAAAACGCTTGTGATAAATTAACAGCAAATATCTTTAATTTCTTTTTTAACACAATCCGTTTGTTATTCCAGGAACATTTTTGAAACTGCATTATATCACTTTTAGACCTTGGCTGGTTAACGATATAAAAGGTAATTTAAAAAAAATTATAGTTTTAAAATCCGTAAAGATTTTGCGGCTGCGCATTGCCGGTCAGCTGGCTGAAAGAAGTCCCCTACACTTTTTCCTCACTTACAGTAAAGACAAAGTTGTCCGTTTTGGAAATATTTCTGTTCACATAAAACATTTTGGAATCTAAAGAGGTGCTACCCCTCACTGCCACTAAGATGACACGGTTTTAAAACCGCATTCATTAAGGGGTGTTTGTTCAAAACCTTACGTCTATGTATCAAAATCCAAATTTCTATAAATTATGGTGACAGGTAATATTCCTGTAATGATGTTATTTTGTAGCATGAGGTATAGCAGCTTTATTTATTTATTTTTGCTGTTCATAAATCATATTTGACTATGTTGTATATATTTTTTTGAATTTTTGTGCAATCATAATCCTGTGGCATTTTTTTACTCAAACTCACCATGACATGAAAACCCCGCACAGAACTACATGCAGTCTAAAAAAAACATGTTGTTATTTTAATGCTGTGGTATAGGGAGAGCACAGCTATCAATGGATACAATCCCCCTTTTCAAAAGTGATGAAGAACATCTCAGAACTAAATTCCAGATCTTTCCACCCATTTTTAACTAAATGAGCTTTGTGTTGTTGTTTTTTTGCTTAATACTGCAGACATAACCAGATACAGGATCCCTACTATCATCACTGTTTCCCATAATATTCACCTGCATTTGTATCGGCGTCTCCTGCAGTTTGGCTCGTTCCTTCAGCTGTGCCACCCTCTCCTGCAGGATGTCCAACCTCTGCTCCCTCTTTTCCACCTCAGCCTTTAGTTCAAAGTGTGAGAAATTAAAATTAAACCCCCTGCCACCTCTCCGAACACCTCCCTCTCTGTCATTATGGTCCGGCATGTTCTAACCTGAAAGCTGCTAAGACAGGCCTCTGCCACCGATTTGTCACTGAGCCTGGCTACCGTGTCACAGAGATCGGGGATGGACTCGGCCGTCCACTGGTTGATGTCCTGCTCCATGGCCTTCAAGTCATCCCAAAGTTCTACGCAGGAACCAAGTCTCTCTGAATTTGTCTGAATTTTTTCTGAGATCTGAGAGGGGGGGAAAAAAAACAAAAAAAAACAAATGCAACGATGAGCAGCTTGTCTGAATGCAGAGCAGAATGCATCTCAATCAAGAGCAGAGGAAGGGGTCGTCCTCCTTTGTTTTTTTTTAGCCGCCTCTGTCTCTCCTTAACAAGGGACTGTGGGCTTTTTTCGGGGAGGTGGTGGAAAAATGAGGCATAATTAGTTTGACAGATGTGGGAGTGAGACGTGAGGGAGCGACAGAATAGGGAGATAACCTGTCTAGACATGTTTGTTGTTCTGTCTCATTTTCGGCAGTTGAGGAGATAAATAAGTCCTAACAAAGGAGAAAATATATAAATAAATAAAAAAAAACACATCCTGGAGATAAATACCGTTCAATGGCCCTGGTTTGTGGCAGAGCTGGATAGTGGATAGTGTAATTCACTTTTTGGAAAAACAACAAAAATGTATTCATGTTCTTTCGTTTATCATATTTTCGTTCAAGATCTGGTTGTTTCTGGAAGATTTGTGGATTTATATTTGTTGACTTCGGTGCAGAGCAATTTGCGACTACAGCTGCAATTATCCATATGAAAGCCAGGAGATTATACAATGCGGATATTTTTACTAAAGAAGGGGCACAGCTCACCAGCAGCCACTGGTCCCCGAGAGCTTCCATTTCATTCAGGACAGAAAACATGTCCGAGTTGGGAACCTTCTCCATCTCCCTCTGCAGTTCCTCCACTGTGGAGATGAGGTGGTCCATGTCCTCTTGTTTCTCTTTTAGCTCCGCTCTGACGGCTTCATGCTGCATGGACAGATACCAGAGCACAGAAAATGATACCAGGCTGCCACTAGAGGGAGAGATGTGATACAAACTGAAGCGTTGCAGCCCCTTTTCTTTATTTCTTTACCACGCATTCACTGTGGTTCTTTTAACTCTAAGCATGAGACAATCAGCAACCAGACCAGATCTCAACGTATGAAAGAAATTTCCCTTGCAGAATATTTGACACATAAGAATAACACATGCATATTTTCATCACAACTGAGGATTGATGACACTCTAGAAGACACTTGCAAAACCTAAAATATTCATTGTTGGACTGATAAAAAGTCTACATATGTGTAGTGTCCTGTTGTTTTAATATATAACTATAAAGTAAGTCACAGTGATTTATTTTTTGAGGTGCTGATCTGACAACCTTACGATCTGTTTCATTTCATCTGGTTGCAGAGTACCAAATCTAATGTCTGTCCAGCACTCAAACTTAGGTTGTGGACTTTCTTTAAATGGTAAAGCTCCTATAGCTGATCCAAGGCAGACAAACCTTTCTTTTCGTACGCCCAAAGCAACTCTCCACTATTGCCCATGTTCAAACGGGTGCATCCTAGATCGCCCACTGAAATTTTCCTTTGTTCAAACAGGGCAGAGTGAAAAGCATTTGGCATATTATAACTATGGAGGACAAGGTTTTTCCTCCTTTGATTGCAGTTCTGAATTTTAGCCTAACAACATTATGAAATGCTTTGAAAAACGATATTGACTTAGTGCTCACTGATCCCTCTGCATAAAAACATCTGTTGGACCCAGAAAGCCTTTTCCCCCTGTACTCAATTCTGCACAGGATACCCAAAGCCTCAGACGGTTGAAGCTTTTTTATTGCTCGTCATGATATTGTGATATTAGATGTTCTGTATAAACTGTCAGCAATGAATCACAAACACTGTCCTCATTCAAAAATTACAAAGTACACCAACCATCCTCCCATCCTTATGAGAAATCCTAAGCTCAGACACAGCAATATATATATATATATATATATATATATATATATATATATATATATATATATATATATATATATATATATATATATATATATATATATAAACTGCCCTGCATCCTTTCAAATAAATAGGCAGGCGTAAAGTTTCATAATTTTCTCTTATATTATTTAGGTTACTGCGATGACACAATCTGACACGGCCTATGCACATTTATATGATCAGCTGCTGTAATCTTCATAGTAAATTATATATATATTTTTTTAAAAGCATGTATTAAATATGAGTCACAATAAATACATCTCCTAAATTCATGAGCTGCTAAACATCATTTCTGCAGCTGTATGGATGAATAACTGTACAACCCAGATTGATTTTCAGAGTGGACCTGCATAGACAATCGGAGACGTGACTTGAGCAAATCGTGCACGCAATTCCCAAACTGATGCATCCCAAAATTGTGTAAAAAATGAATGCACCCATTCTTATCTTTTGTACACGTGTTTGTTAATTGAGAGCCAAAAACACTGTAGGAAAACACAACAACATTGTTACCCTTGACTGAGTCCATTTAACTGCCCCAGCCTATGCTGATCAGTATAAGGATCTGAATATTGCTAAAATGCAGTGATTCAGGGTTAGTGTATGCAACATTTTCTCTCAATATAGCCATGTAAACTATTAATAGCTAAAAATGCAATTAAGCAGGAAGTAAAGAAAGATAATTCACCACAAACATCATTTTACTGACTTGTGTCAAAACATGTCTGGCCTCCTGAGCATTATGGTTGTGGTCAGGCAGATTGTGAGCAACAGCCTGAGCGTTTTCCACAACAGAGTTGATGTTGGACTTCAGATGGAGCAACAACCGCAGAAGGTCGACCACAACCCCGCTCTGCTCCTGACTGCGAGAGAACAGAGATTCAACATGAATTTGGGTAGCATTGTTTGACAAAAAAAGTCAATCGTCATTCTTTCCCAGGTTTTACCTATTTGTTATTATTGTCTCCAGATTTTTCCAGGCCGCCTTCACCAGCGCCACCTCTCTGCGGGCGTCGGCTGCCAGCTCGGTGTCTCGTTGGGCCAGCTGGTTCCCTTTCTCCTCCAACCATCGCTGGGAGTGCTGCAGGGACTGCAACTCATCCTCCAGCTGGACAAAGTAACGCAGCCTGGGAGGAAGAGAGCCAGAACAGAAACAATGGGGATTACCTGATTTCAACATTATACATCTCATTGTTTAAAAGGCACCACATTGAAATGAATTTGTCCATCTGGCTGGAGTCTGGCTTCACTAAACTGGCACTATGTGCTTGTCGTCATTTAGATCCAACCATCAAAGGCTTCTATGGTGTATTTTACAATGTTGAATTGTGTAAAAGTCTCACGTTATGCCTCTTTCTCCTTTTATTTTATTTTTTACGAACAATGAGCCACACAGTCGGATTAGGATTTGATCGGTACTTAACGAGGTTGATGGTCTTTCAACTGTTTTCTTTGGAGTCGCTTGGCGCCGGTAAAATAACAGTACCTGTTCTGAAAGGCTTGCACAGAGCACTCTCTGGCCTCCTCCCGTCTTGCATCGTCTTCCAATTTCTTCAAATTCTTCATCACCTCTTCTTTTCTCTCTCTGAAAGAGCACCACAAGGACCCCAGAGCGTCTGCTTCACTCTGCCTCCATCCGAGAGCCCTCTGCACCTCCTCCAGCACCACGGTGAGGCCCTCGGCCAGTTCCCTGCAGGATGTCCTGAGCTGAGGCTCGCCGACGTTTTTGGATGCGCTCGCTTTTGCGCCGAACAGGTGCAGGTGGGCCTTGCTCAGCAGCCCGTCCAACCCGACTGCCTCCGCCTCGAGGCGCGCCACGTCTTTAGCGGCTTCCACGACGCAGCGGTGCAGGGCTTCGGCCTTGGAGTGGTCCCAGCTCCCCCTGCCCTCCACCGCCTCGTTAAGGTGGCGCAAAGTCTTCGACGCCGCCTCGCGTTTCGCAAGGAACGTCTTTAGTTCGTTCAGGCACTCCTTGCGGACAAGTAAAAGACGGCGGGACTCGTTGAAGGGCTGCAAACAGTCCTCTGTCCAGGCTTGGAGCTGCTGTTCGGCCTCTGGGGTGGAGCGCTGGAGCAGGGAGGACTCTTTTTGAGTCAGGGCGTCGGTCAGCGATACGTTTTCCTGCAGCTGTGCCTCATGCTCCTGCGCCAGTACAAAAAAAAAAAAAGATGGACATATTTACGTACGCTTCGACGAATTGCAAAGCTCGTTTAAAAGCTGCCGTTCTCATAATATTACCTGTGATTTGAAAAATGGAAATAACTGGTTGATTTACCTTCACTTTAGTGATTGCAGCCGCAAGATCTAAAATATGAACATAGGCGGAGCTTCTCAGTCCAGACAGGAAGCTTTCACTCCTCTGTGCCACCGTCATAAGAGCCTGATCAAACTGCTCCAACTGATCCAAGTGCAGCTCCAGCTGCTTACTCCTAAAGAAAGGGTTAGACGGCAGAGGATTGGATGCGTGGAGGAGTAATGATCAAATCAGAAACGATTCAAATTTCTTTAAATGCTCTAAAATGTAAATAAGTCAAAAGTTACCTGTGTGATATACTCATGTTCAGAGAGGAGCATCTCTCCTGAAGCCGAGCGAGGTCATCGTTGAGCTCCTGGATTCGAGCTTCATCCGCTGCAGGGTACAGACACAGCTGGAGACTTTCAAGACCCCGGAGGAGTGCTTCATAGGACGGCGTCTCCCGCTGCATTTCCTGAGAGAGGAGGAGTTCAAAAACAAGCTCGACTGAACTCAAAACTAAGTCATGTAAAAGTGAACAGACATAAAGTGGCTTGTAAAAGTATATACACTAAATTTTGTCACGTTATACACCACAAACGTTAACATATTATATTGGGATTTTATACAGCAGAGCAGCACAAAGTAGTGGATGGTTGTTATTAATGACAGAACGTCTGAAACTGGCATGCACTTTCATTCATTACCTCTAGAGTCAATACTTTGAAAAAACCTGTTTTCATTGCAATTATAACTGCAAGTCTATTGAGTTATATCTCTACCAGTTTTGCAGATGTGGAGACTGAAATCTTTTGCCACTCCTTCCTTATAAAATAGCCCCGGCTCTCATAGTGGGAAGAGAGTGTCGGTGAACAGCAGTTTTTAAGCCTGGCTGCAGATTCTCATTATGATTTAAGTCATTAATATCCTCTGTTCTGCACCTTTCCACTGTAGCTTTAGTCGTCACTTTAGATCAGTGTCAATTGTGCTGCTGGAAGGTAAAACTACGCCCAAGTCTTAAGTCTTTTTCAGCTTCAACAGCTTCTGTTAATCTTCCCATAAACTGACAAGCTTCTCTATCCCTGTTAGAAAAAAAAGCATCCCACTACCAGATTTAATGTCAGGGATGTTTCACTTTTTCTGCCATTGTTCGTTTTCTATCATGTGTGCAAAAAAAGATGAGATATATTTTCATCAGACCAGTTAACCTTCTTTCACACGGTTCCTTCTTCCATGTTTGCCACATAGGACTTGTGGAAAAAAGCAATCATCCGGTGGCTTAGAGGTGAACTATTTACTAACCAGACTCATTATGAAGCCAATTGGTTCTGATATATTTAGGGTTTAAGGTTTTATTTGTTTAAAAAAAAAAACCATACCTCTTTACTTTTCACAATTGTAGCCTATTTGACAGAATACATTATGACAAAATCATAGCGGTAATACATTTGCAAGGCACCGTACAACAAAATCAAGAAGATGATTTTACCTGCACATTTTGGAGTTCGTTCGCAAGTTTTACTTTATCTGCAGAGAGTAATTCGGTTTCTGGGCAGCACACGGATTCACATCTGTCCAGCCAGGTCTTCAGGGACGCAATCTCTTTTTCGTATCTGCAAATGCAGATTTATTTAGCATTATTTTTGCAAAAATCCTGAGCGGTAACGGAGAACCAAATAGCCATTCAAGCCATTTCAACATGAATCTGTATCAGTGGTCATAATATATTTATGTCAACAGGGAAGGGCAGAGAAACACACCGACATAGATGCATTAAATAAAGGTTAGCAGCAGGAATATTATTTATTTTAAATAGATTTACTGACAAGTCAAACCAAACCGTAACCACTAGGCTGGATCTTTGCTTTCTCTTCATAAAATAAAACAATCACTCCGGTGCAAATCTATTCAGCGTCAAACAAGTGACAAGAAAAGAAGAATACAATTAGAAGAGAAAAGCAAAGGCTGACAGGGAGGCAGACAGAGAGAGTCTAAGATCTCGCTCGCCTACTTCGCACTAAAATGAGAGAGTTTTTCAGGGAATAACTGAGGAAATTGACAGGGAGATGAGAATTCAGCAGAAAGGACACGTGCACAATAACAAGGGGAAATTGCAGTATTTATACAAACAGTATAAGATGTGAGCGTGTGTGTGTGTGTGTGAGCAGGGACTAAAAGATGACAGGGAAACACTCAGGAAATTGAAGGTGAAAACAAAAGCAACAGCGTTCGCTTGCTAAAGGTTTTTCCCAGGGACGGTTTTTACAATTGACAGAAAGCAATTAGTAATCGAAATGAAAGTCACTCAACAACACTAAGGAGGCATTTTCCCACATTAAAAAAAAAAACCGAACAATTACAATAACCGACGTCTATGAAATTATTTTATATGGTTGATGTTGTGGTGACATTGATCCATACCTTTGCCACAGAGCTAGAAGGCTCTCCAGCATGGACTGCTTTCCTGCAGCCTCTTCATTTAACTGATGCTGTTGCTTTTGGAGGGCAGCCACCTCCTGCTCCAGCTGGCTGCCCTCTCCGAGCCTCTTTGTGGCCGAACACAGCGCCATCAGCCGGGGTTTCAGCAGCTCCAAACCCTGGCAGACCTCCTGTAGTAAACACAAATATACCGACGAACTCCAGAATGGCTGACAAGATGAACTTTAAACTCACAAAAATGACTTAATAGACGTTATTCTGGAGACATTAGTTGGGTTTTGTTCTCACCATGTGATCCTGGAGGATTCTGTAGGCGTCAGACGACGATGCACACGTGATTGGACCATCCAGTCTTTCTTTCAGATCTCCCACTGTTTTCTTTACCTGACAGAAGACAGAATAAATCAGGTGATCTTAAAGCTGAACTATAACACTTCTGAACACATGTTCCATGTTTTGTAACGTTGTCCACCTGTTTGAGGTTATCGTTGCATCTCTGCCTGTAGGAGGCGCTCTGGTTGAGCTGTGTGCCAAGCCGCTCTGTCCTCCCCGTCAGCTCGTCACAGCGTCGCCTCGTCTGCAGGAGCTGGACACGGATGTGCCTGGCTTCTCCAGGGGTCACAAACCTGGACAGCGTCTCAATGTCAGCCTCCATCTGGACCAGCGCTGCCCTTCTGTCCTCCAAACCTTCGCTTATCGTCTAAAGAGACATGAAACAGGGAAGTGATAACTACGAGGAACACAAATATGAAACAGACAGTATAGACTGCGGCGATTCCTTCAGACAAGTCTGCGGATTAATCCTCATCCTAATTTTTTTAAAGTCTGTCACGAGATTGACAGAACAGAGATTATATTTAATGAAATAAATAAATCATTTATAAATATCTGCATCCGCTGACCCATTTTTTTTTAAAGGAGTTATGTTTAAATTTAGTATAATTGCAATTTGCTATCATGACCACATGACCACATCTCAAAGTAGGGGACGAGAGACACAACGGAGTATTTTTGCAACTAAGCAATATCTTGATAAACTGAGCGCATATTTACACAGCTACATTCTTGCCAAAATCGTAATAATTAATTTTGTTTAACAGGAAGTGTATTACAGAAAATTTAAATCACATTTTTCATTTCTAAAGTTATTTTCTTGAAGAATTCTGACTTTGCAATATCACAGAATATCTTTGTTTTAATATGACAAATGAATGCCTTTAATCGTGGGAAATGGTATGTTTTTGTCATGATTTACTTCTTTTTATTTTGCAGGATTGTACAATGAACAAGTTCAATGGCTTATGACAGCAAAACATTATATATACAAGTTAGAAATGATTGTGAATTTTTTCTAATCCACACAAGTTTATAATTATACTTCTGATTGGAAATTGACTGGATTGCTCAAATTAATTGGTCAGATTAATTGGTTGGTTTCTTTTCGCAGATGCAAATTTTCAGCATAGCTCAAAAAAAATCTCTATAGTTTTGTGTCTTTAAAACGATCATCCTGTTGCAATGCCCAGCCGTGTCCCAGTTTCCATCATCTGACCTAAAATATGACCTACGATCAGAGATAAAGAGGTCAAGATGTCCTGGAACAATCCAAGAACCATCAGTGACTTTTCATATTCTAGAGAAGGCTGAACATAAACGTCTTGTTTGAATTTAAGAGTTTAACATCAATATGAACTGAAAGGGTGTAGGCCACATAATCAACGCCTTCAATCATGACTGATTTGTTTTGTTTTTCCTTAAATGAAATGAAGGCAATTAAAAAAAAAATTATGGTTAGAAAGAATTATAAAAAAAAGCTCATCACAGGTGGTTTCTGTTTAACTCCCAAAGGGACGTTTATCCAAATATTAGTGGGAGTTTGCACATATTTAAGCCTGTGTAACAAATACAGAAAATCAACAACAAATTTTCTTTGGCGTATCATCATTTCCACCTGAAAAACAGCTAAAATGCTTTATTAAAAACCTAAAACTTAATAAGACATTCATGACGATGATGAGCATATGTAAACGTCTGGCCCTCAATACAAAAGGGTAAAACAAGCAAATAAAGGAAACAGATACCTCCAGGGTGTAAATGTGAGCATCTAAAGGGTCTGAGGAGGATGTGGCGCTGACTGCGTCCAGCTCTGACTCTTTCTCGTGGATCCACATGGAGAGGGCCTCTGATTCTCTGCTGAAGCTCTCCCACTGCACACACATCCTCTCAAGAAGGTCAAAACTGTAAAGCAAATAAAACATGCGGGTCATTGAGAGAACTGTTAACAAAAACACACACAGGTTCATAAGCTCGAATGGCAGCACATACTCAAACCAAACGGTTGTACTCACTGATCTACTCAAATCAATGATTCATGCGACTTATGTTGGCCTAATTGTATATTTACCCACTGGATTTTTGTTGTCCCTGTTTCTATAAACACACATTATCTAGTAGGTCTGGACGATATAGAAAAAAAAAGGAAATCGATAAAAATCATATTGATCGATATCGATGATTATCAACAAATTCAAAACATATATATTAAGTGCTGCCCTGGCCATTTTATGCTGTTGCTTAGCGACTTGTTTTTTGACACAGACACACAAACACTGAATTCAAACTCAACCCTTTATTAAATCAACCTTTTACCAAAACTGCAAGTTTTTTTTAAAAAAAAAAATAAAAAAGAACACATGCTCTCTGAACTCTTTGAAGGGGGCGGAGCTTGGTGACGAAGCGTTCCTGGGTCTGCGTTGTGATTGGTTGGAAGGATGTAACGATTGCACTGCAAAAAGGGAACTAAAAGTAAGTGCAATTTTCTTGAAATTAGTATATTTTTCCTTGATTTGAGCAGCTAAATAAGATTATTTGCCAATGGAATGAGTATTTATACCCCTAAAATAAGATAATTAGACATCCTGCACTTGAAATAAGATGATGGAGATGAACTGTTCTTATTTTAAGTGCAAAAATCTTATTCCATTGGCAAATAGTCTTATTTACCTGCTCAAATCAAAGAAAAATCTACTAATTTCAAGAAAATTGCACTTACTTTTAGTTCCCTTTTTTGCAGTGTGTAATATTAACCTACATGGCTAGCATGCAAAAGGAAGGAAAACTGTTATTCTATTGCACTTTTTAGTGATCCTTTCATTTTCTATCGATCAATATATATCGATGTTGAATTATCGTCCAGCCCTATTATCTAACCAAACCACGCAGAGACTCTGAAAAGAGACATACATAAGGTGGACAGAGATTCGAAAAGAGACACACTGGGTCCATACTTCTCTTTGAGGTCCTTCTGAAGCTGTGTGACCATTTCTCTGGAGGACAGGGCCTGCTGCAGAAGAAGACCCTCATTCTTTGGCCCGAGCTGAATCTCCTCTGCCTTCTCCATCAGGATATCCGCTCGTACAGAGTACTCCTCAAAATCTATGAAAAGCTCCTGGAAACATAAAACGACGGAAATGATGATGTTCACAAAAGGTTTGTGCATAAGAAGTAACAAATCCCATTGTTTTGTTTAAACAAAGAAATTACATTTATGCAGAGAGATCCATACCTTGAGGTGCTCCAGCTCACTTCTCAGGCTCTCCAAGCTGTTGAAGATGAGTTCCTTGTGTAGTTCGTTGTTAGTGTTGGTAATAAAGCTCCAGATTTCTTCCCTTTCCATCTCAAAATTTTGCCAAGAGCTCAGGGTTGTCTTGAGGTGAACAAAACAAAAGGCCAAAATAAGTAGAGAGAATACAGTTTTTTTTTTTAGAAAATTATATTTGCTTCAAAAGGAAAATTATCTGGATAAAAGGTTTGTTTGAAAACGAGTGCAAACTCCTCCCCCCAAAACATTCGGTTTATCTTCTTTCCATGTGGGAATTCATTTCAATAACCATGAACATTTTGTAAGATTGCCCATTTCCCAGACATGATATTTGACAGTTTTCAACTATTTCTAGCCCGCTTCAAAAAGAAAAAAGCTGCAACATGACACTGATCCATAAAGAAACATTCTCAGAGCCAGTCACCTGTAGGTTTTGCTCCGTTGTTCCAGATTTGGGGTCGGCCTCGCTGAAAGCTCCCTCCAGCTCACACAGAGGCTGACTCAATACCTCCCCTCTCTGCAGCTGGCGGCAGTGGGTCACCAGCTGCTCCGCCTCCTTCCTGTTAGCGCGCAGCCTTTTCAGGTGTTGCTACAGGAACCCCAAATATGAGAACGGTTCATTAAACGCAACGTTTCAAATGCATTGAGCTCGCATTAATCAGTAACTTTATTTTTACACTGAATTTTAAAATTACAAAAAGTAAAAAGTAAAAAAAATAAAAAATAGAAAAAGCTGTTCCTGCGTAACAGCGAGTGAGAATGCTAATCTGCAGAATGATTTGAGCCGAAGATGCAGAAGATCCCTGCAGAAGAGAAAAAGTAGCTGAAAAACATTGAAATCAGATTTAAAGAATTTGGAAAAAAATTAAGAATTTGAAGGAATTTTAAGAATTTGAAAAATTTGAAGATTAGAAAAATTGAAGAATTAGAAGAAAGAAGAATGTGAAGAATTTGAAAAATTTGAAAAATTTGAAGGAATTTGACGAATTTGAAAAAATTGAAGGAATTTGACAAATTTGAAAAAATTTTAAGGAATTTGAAAAACTGAGTTTGAAAAATTTTAAGGATTTTGAAGAATGTGAAAAAATGTGAAGCAATGTGAAAAATTTGAAGAATTTGAAAAAATTGAAGAATTAGAAGAAAGAAGAATGTGAAGAATGTGAAAAATTTGAAGAATTTGAAAAAATTTGAAGAATTTGAAAAAAAATTAAAAATTTGAAGAATTTCAAAAAATGTATAACAATTTAAATATTTGAAGAATTAGAACAATTAGAAGAATTGAAAGAATTGGAAGAATTTGAAGGAATTTGTATCAATTTGCATTGATTTCAATGGGAACAGCCAAAAAAAAAAAAAAAAACGCACAAAAAGTGAAATATTTTAAAAAGTGTAAAAGTTAGCATAACCATGAGATATAGCAGTCATTCTCACTGAAAAGAAGACATTTAAGAGGTATGCAGACACACCTGATGAATGAGGTAAAGCTGTTTGGCCTCCTCCAGGTTCTCCGCATTCAGAATCTTGCTGGTCTGCTCCTCGGCCTCCTTCCGGGCCCTCAGAACCTCCTCCAACGCGCCGTGTACTTCATCCCTCAGCTCCTCACACTGGAACATAGCAGAGCCTTCTTCCCCCAACTGCGTCATGAGAGGAGAACATCAGGCACTGCTTTAAAAAATGCTTAATGTTTAATCCCCAGAACTGCAGAACGCACCTGACAGAGCGAAGACAAGAGGGCTCGCAGATCGGTTGAAAGTTTGGCGAGGGCCGCTCTCTGTCTCTGGACTTCCAGCTCAGGGCTAACCTCCGACAGCCTGGTGAGGCGAGTTTTTAACCACAGCAGCCTCTCCTCGCGGGCCATCAAGGCTTTCTGCAGAGTCTGAAACCGGTGCGAGCAAAACGGGTTTTAAATCTAATTTCTGAGCCTTTAAACAACAAACAGGCTCCACTCGCTCACCAGAGCAGCAGCATCAACTTGATCCTGATGATGGGACGTCATTGCTGTCTCTCTTAAAAGCCTCACCTGCCCTCTCTGGGAGGACAGCCAATCAGAAAGCTCACAGAACCTACAAGGGGGAAAACAACAACAGCTTTGCAGCAATCCGGTCGCCTGTTGCTAACTCATGTACGCCTCGGTGATTTTGTGTACCTGTCGTTCCACTCTTTCCATTTGTCGGGGTGTTGCTCCAGTTTCAGGTGGGTGGCCGTTATCTGCTCAGCCATCTCCTCCACAGCCGTCTTTGTGGAATCGAGCATTCGATAAACCGGGTCGTTGTCTGGCAACTTATGACACAGGTCCTCCATGTTTCTGATTCTTTTCTCGCACAAACTCAGAGGTTTGCGCTCCCTGAAGAATGTCTGGAGATGAAATGAGAGGAAATTTGCTTCTTTTCTTTTTTTTTTTTTTTAGCTCTTCCCGTTAGGTTAATCTATGCTTCAAGTTTCCACAAAAATCCAAGGGCTTACTCTGTGCTCTCTGATCACCCGCTCACTGGTGCAGGTGCCTGACAGGGCCTGCATCTCTCTTTCCAGCTCGGCTCTGCAGTCTTGGAGAATCAAGGCCACTCGATTCCTCTCCACGTCCACTTTTAGTCGAAGAAGGTGAGAGGGAACCTCTGTCTGAAGGTCCTAATGGACACACAGATCATAGCCTGGTTAAGATACATATTAGTTTCAGGATCATGTTTCAAAACTGAAAGTTCCCAAAGTACAAGTACACTGCAAAAACGGAACTAAAAATGAGTCAAATTTTCTTGAAATCAGTGTATTTGTCCTTCATTTAAGCAGGTAAATGAAACTATTTGCCAATGGAATGAGATTTTTGCACTTAAAATAGGAACAACTCATCTTCATGGTCTTATTTAGAGGGCAGAATATCTAAATATCTTATTTTAGGGGTCGAAATACTCATTCCATTGGCAGATAATCTTATTTACCTGCTCAAATCAAGGACAAATACACTAATTTCAAGAAAATTTGACTTATTTATAGTTCCGTTTTTGCCGTGTAAGTAGGCATCAGCACAGAGGTGGTTTCATTTCAGTATAGCTGGTGCTTTTAATTGGAAACAGTCTAGGTGGGAACTTTATCAAAACCAACAGTATCCATTATTAAGTCAATTAGGTAATGGCTATTCACCGCAGGGAATATAAAATGATTAGTTATGGTGTTAGTACATGGTGACCTCAGACCTTCCAGTGCTTATGCAGTCTACGAACAGTGCTCTGCAGACCCTGCTGCTCCTCCTGAGGCAGGATGTCCGTCAGCTCATCGCAGGCTTTCAAGAACACACTGAGCACCCGCTGGTCCAGCTGGCCGAAAAACTCCTGCCACAAGACAAGACAACACATATTAAAAGGTGAGGAGATGAGAACAGAAGCTAGAAAATAGCTGAGTCTGCCACCATTCTGTGCTCTGTCCATATTAATCATTTATTGTCTGATTTAAGTCCAACATACATCAACATTAGCATTCTTAGACGCACCTTTGTAATAAATATGAAATGGGAAAGCTTGAATGTTATTTCGACAAGTCTCTCTGAACTTTAGTTTGAAAGGCAGTTTTTCTCAATGGTTTAGTTCTGTTAGTTACGTGGAACCTACTTTTGCGATATCTTTTTTTTTTACTTTGAAAATCCAAATAAATCCTTCTTTTAATACTGGGTTCGAGCCCATTTGCAAGTCGAATCCTTTTTTGGTCTAATGTCCCCTTTAAAGGCATACTATGCAACATTTTTCAGTTAATTAATGTGTTCCATACCGTTTTGGATGATTAAATGAGTCATTTCAGGTCGAACAAAGGTTTTCTCGGCCGCCCTGGTGGTCTGTGGGGGAAATACCGCACTTGCAGGAGCTCTCGGCCCGCACACACAGGCTCAGAAGTCTCGTGCAAGACCGCGAGAGTCGGTCTTGCTTTACGGTGAGAACTTCATGTGTTTTTGCCCTGCCATTCACTATATGCACGTGCGAAAGCAACAACAAAGAACCGCGTGTTAACGTCAAATAAACATGCAAGCATATCGAGTTTTATTATTATTATTATTATTTTTATTTTATTTTATTTTTAATGTTGGCGAGACGCTACCGCTTACCGCGGTGAGGCGGCCGCCTCGCTAAGATAGCGCTGCGGGAAGCTTGATGTTCATACTTTCAATGTGTTAGTCATTGTTTGTACTGCCGTTTTTTTGACTTTTCGTTGCGTTCGCCTGTCTGCTAAGCTCAAAACAACCGCGCCTGGCATGACGGAGAAACCAGAACAGCTGAGCATCTTTATGACAGTGCACTTTTACTTTCGCCCACTGGGGGGAGCCTCGCTGGAAAATCAACCCCGGTTGCATAGTATACCTTTAAAAGAGAAATAGTCTTATTTTATAGAGTACATGTACATTTTGTTTTAAAAGTCCAGCTTTATACCTTATAAAGCTGGACTTTATACCTTATAGTTACACTAAGCCTGTTGGAGATGAAGACTTATTCAAAGTCTTCAGCCGCCACAGTGCAGCACCTGACTTCTCCTTTTAAAAAACTAGAGAACGCATACGAGGAGCAAAGAACTGTGTGCTGTTCAAAAACCATAGCTGGCGTCAGAAAACGTTTCAAACTGGAAGCACCAGTCATCTCTGATGACCGTTCCTGACATTTTTCACATTTTGACCTTGCTATTTCATAGGTATGATGATGTAAAAATACCGGATCAGAATTTTACACGGATATGCCGTCTTATGATGGATTACGGCTATTTGACAGAATAGCTTTCAATGTCTGTCTGTGACCTTCCTGCAGTCTGGAGGAGCTTTAAAGAGAACAACCATTCCTACAGTAATGTCAGACACACCTTTAGAATTGTCCAAACATTTTCCTGCAAAAGTACTAAAACTGATCTGTAAATTGAAATTTCTTTATTATGGAAACACTGAACTGCATCTCTAGTTTAAAGTGTGATCCCACACAGAAAAGTTTAAAAATTCTCGATTTCTTGAGAGATGCTGTTATACTTTAAAAGGCAACAACAGAAATACCACAAATGCGGCTTGTGGGTCCTACATTTTGATGTACAAACTTTGCCATGCAGTGCACTGGTCTCCGCTCATTTCTAGCAGTCAGTAAATACAGCAACCAGTAAAATCCTATCCTAAAGTAATCAACCTGTTTCCACAGATGAGCCACAGCCCTCGCATGTTTAGTCCTAACCAGCGTTATTTATAGCTGGAGGCGGCAGTTTGATCTTACGGTGTGTTTCCTCAGTAATTCCTCAGCGTCTCCGGTCTCCTTCAAGCAGCTCTGAGCTTTCTTCAGCACTCTCTCCAGCTCATGCCGTGATTCCTCAAACCTCCTCCTCAGGCAGTTATTGGCCTCCTCCCGCCTCCTCCATTCCCCGACCTCCTTAAGCAAAGCCTGAGAAGACGTTAACGGCGGTCTTAATGGGTCTCAATGGTAATGTGAAGTCATTACTTTATTTGCTTTACAACAAGCTAATACCCAATGGGAGATGTGATGGAAACCCGATCTACAGAGACACTTCGTGGGTGTTTTTTTTTTTTTTTTTTTTTATTATCATTGACAATGCAACTTCCCCACGTGATGTGAGACACTCTCCTAACAGATACATGTGTAGTACGGTCAGGACTGACCTGTGATGATGCTTGGATTTCCGAAACTCTCTTTTGCAGCACAGACGTGTCGAAGTTTCGGAGCACCTTACTGTTGCCGAGCGCTCTCTGCAGCGTGTGGTGATTTCTTTCGATCACTGAGAGACACCGTTTGCAACTTTGCTGCTGGCTCAGCAGATCCTGAGACAATAAGGCAAAGAAGAGCAGCATAAATACTAGAAAACAAAGCACTTTATGCTTAGAATTACAAAAATGCTGTCAGTATTTTTGGAAACAAACAAGGTTGTTATAGAAAGTTTTGTAACCTCTTTACAAAGAGGTGTGGGGAAAACGCAGGTTTAAAATCTTATTGTGAATTATGTTTTTCTCTAAACCATTGCCGTTTGGTTAGATATTTTTCTACTAATCTAGTATTTTTGCAGAGTTGTGTGTAATTGAGACAAGCAGCAGCAAAGCTCACTTTTAAATCTCCCTTTTTTAAGGCAGCATTTTCCACCCCAGTTCCTCAGGAACCTCTGCGCTACATGGTTTGGTTGGTTTCCTGCTCCAACAAACTAGATTCAATTACCAGGCAGCTGCAGAGCTTGATGAGAGCAAACCCATTAATTCAACTCCGCAGTACTGCAGCAAGGTAACGTCTTAGGAATGCAGAGCAGCAGCTCCCAGGACCCTTGGCTGGAAAATGCAGAGCTAACTTACAATCTCTACTCTCCGACTCCTTCCAAAAAATAAGAGCTGCGGATTATAAAAAGGTGAAAAACAACAAAACAAAGAAAAGGTAAAAAGGAAGGGGTTGTTTACACCAGAATTACCAGTGTGAGCGGATGTATCATACATTTTACATGTCAGCTGAATAAAACAAACGCAAAGCACCCGTTCAAAAGTGAAAATAAGAGATTACCAATTTACTTCGAAGCAGACCTTTTAATTTTGCATTTTGATTTTTGCTTTAAATGTAAACCTGCTTATCATTATTAGCTTTTTCGTGTAGGTTAAAAGGTTGTTCAATATATCTTAAACTGTTTTGCCTCCTGTCTTCATTTCCCCCCCCCCCCCATCGCTTAACACTTGGGATTGATTCTGACCGTCTAGCTTCCCAGCTTTCTTTCTGCCACTGTTGGTTCAATATATTCTGTTGGTTTCTTCTGGTCATTGCCAATCGGTTTCCTGTAGCTGTGGCATGGATTCCCAATCTTGCAGGACCTTCAGTTATTAAGTACCTTGGTTCGTGTATCTGATTTCCTCTTGGCGCTGCAGCTATGGCCACCCCAGTTTATACATTTAAAACAGAACCTTGTTATGAACCTAATTGAATGTAGTTTGTTGCGATCAGGTGATCTAACCTGCAGCTTGTGTTTCTGTTGGCCAGGTGCCTCCGAGTCCCTCACATCAGCCGTGATCCGACTCGCCCGTTCCAGGGCCTGATAGAAACCAGCCATGTGTTTCTCCATCTCCTCCAACAGCGGAAGCAGGATGTGGCACTCCCTCACCAGGGAGGGACACCGCTCTCTCACCTAAACACACACAAAAATGACATGAACACAATGATGGTGAGAATGAAAATAAATAAAAAATTTCACCAAATCAAGCTCGTGCTTTTGTGTTGACAAATCCCACCTTGCTGAGCTGAGCTTTAGCCTTTGCCACGGCCGCCATGACCCTGGTAGCTTCGTCCTGGGGTGCATCCTTGGCGAGGAGCTGAGCGCTGCGGGCAGCCAGCTTGTATTGCGTCTCCATGGAAACGACCTTTTGCTTAGTGCTCTGAGATGAACATGCAAAGACTAAATTCACTTCTATGCACAATAAATGATCTTATCTCCAGCTGATTTACATAGCAAGTGCATCAACGTCTACATTTAAATTGTATGTGCTCAACAAAGAAGAGATTCATGGTCACAATGCTAAAAATGAACCGTAGCACGCAAATATTGGGCCGCCATTTGTACAGTTGTGCCAATATGGCCGTCAGGTATGGTAATACGATTTCATGATCTAACCTCGACGTCCTGCAGGAAGGTTCTAACGGCGAGGAAGGACACCTGAACAGGAGCGTTCAGCTTGGCCTCTGCCGTCTCCAGCAGCTCTTTCAGGGTCCACACGGCCTTTAGGTGGTCTTTTCTCCACTTTTCTAACTCATCTGAATGAGCATACTGAAGCAGAAGAAGAAATAAACATGTCTGAGTGGGTGGAGAAGTAGCACTTATGCGTAAGCTAAAGCAAAACATAAATACAGTAAAGTGTAACGTAAAAAGCTTGTTTATTCTCGTGCGTGATGTGATGTTATTTTGGCCTTTTGACTTTTTGTATTGAGCTTAATCTTTTTTTTAATATGCAATGATCTTACAAAACCTAATTTCAATCATTTTCAAAAACAAGAATAATTGAGCAAGTTTGAATTTATTTTAGATAGCCTCTCTGCACAGAATCAAAGCTAAACATACAGGCTCAATCATGTAGATTTCCTCCCGTTCACTTGTGGCTAAATGCCCTTTTTTTGCAAACTGTAGTTCAACCAAATGCTTTTTGCAGCCATCGGCTGAATCATCTGTTTTTTACCCCAATAACTGCTTTCAACAGCTCCAACAACCCGTAGCTTCATGTAACATCTAACAGTGAAATTTGTTTATGAAAAAATCCCGGATATAAAGACGTGTCGCAATTTGGCCATGTTTCTGGGGTAAAATGAAGAGCCCTTCTTTCTTTAATAGTTCATTCACTTTGTACCAACTTGCAGCGACATAGTCTCACAGCATTATGATGCAAACGCCATGTTTGATAGTTGGTGCAGTTTTCTTTAGTTCGAAAAGCTCACTTTCAGTCTTTTAAACATACTTTTTTGACAGCTTTGCAAAGTAGTGAAACCCTTCTTAACCTAAAGTTGTTAAGTTTGAGTGGTACATCCAAAAGCAAGATGGCAGACTTAAATTTGTGGCCAATGCTGTAAAAGACGGCATATGGCAGGAAACCAAACAATTTCAATGAACTCAACCAAATTGGCCAGGAAGTTGTTAAGTATTCAACCAGAATTACCCCAGGATATTGTTTAGGGTTGTGAAACATAAGAGAAAACCCTTCAATGAATCCTCAATTATCACTGGTAAAATGCATTTAGGTCGTTTGCTGTCACCTTCACCCCCCCCCCCCCCACTGACAAAAATGAATAATTAAAAGCTGAAAGTTTAACGTTTTGATGGTTACTTGTTTGACTTTGAGGAAAAGGTCTCTCCATCGTCCGTTTAACAGAAGAAGCTGCTGCTTGAGATCGAGCGACACGGTCTCATCACACGTCTCGATGAGAAAATTCCCAGCGTCGTTCATGGCTGCGTGCTGATCCATCCAGTGGCTGAGATTCCTGAAAAACTCCTGGCGGAGAGACAGACACAATAGAGAGAGAGAGAGAGGGGAAAAAAAAGACATACAGGCACACAAAAAAAATACTTTAGAAAAAACAAAGAATGTGTCATTGAATGAATTGGAGAGAGCTAATAAAAAAGAAACAAAGACAGGCATTCAAGAAAGGAAACAAAGGAGGGACAATAAAACTGGGGTAATTAGCTGTCTAATCCTCGGTGAGGATGTGGATCTGTGGTTGCTATGGTAATACAACAACAGGACCATCCTCCGTGGCGTGTTGCTGTAAGTCAGAGCGACTGTATGGATACTTGAGAGGAAACCGCTAATAGGATTCCACTTTAAACACAATAACTAAGCTGACATATTTGATTGCTTACTGTACTCTGAATGATTTCTCATTCTGTGAAATCAAGGCCCACCTGAAGGCACCCTTCACCTATTCACAAATAGAAAAAAAACAGTAGGAGACATACCTGTTTAAAGGTCTCTGGCTGGCTCAGAGCTTCTTCTGCATCCTCCAGCCAGGCCTGCAAGGAGGCCACGGTGGCTGCGTACCTTTCCCAGTTAGACAGGACCTCCTCCAGCATGCTCCTCACACTGCGCACTTCCATCGACAGACTCCTCCACTGGGTCACCACTTCCCGCATAAACCGGCGCACTCCCGTCTCGCCCTCGTCCGCTGGGAATCAAAATAAATGTCAATGACTGCAAATACAATTTACACAAACATCCAAGGGTCGTAATAACGTAATGACCTTCAATATTATTAATGTTTGTCTTTTTTTTTTTTTACCTCACTGACTAAATTATTTCTCTAATTTTCGTTTATGGACCTGTTATGGACCAGAATGATTTACATCCAAGACCTACATGAATTATGGAAAATTACCTACTTAGTTAAAGCAGGGTTCAAGTAATGTTGACATTTTTTGACATGTTTATATCAAAGCTACCCAACTCCAGCACCTGTAGTATAATATTATCTGTTTTCAACCAAAGCCTAAGTTAATATATATATATATAATCATAAGGCAAATGATCCAGTACTGAATGACATATCAAGAACATCTTTATCCAAACTGCCTAAACACACATACAACCTGCTAGTTTAAGGAGCCTAAATATTTTTGCACACTGGAGCAGTTGGTAACACTGTTGCCTTGCGGCAGAAAGGCCCTCTGCACCGAAAAAAGGGGTTTAGAAAATGGATGGATGGAATATTTTGCAGGTTTGCAGGGAAACCTGAATGCCTAAGGATGACTTTCTTTAAACAGGGCTTATTACTTTTTTTTATAGAATTTTGCTATTACATAGAAATAAACTAGGCATAATTTAGGATGTAGTGTTAAAAATCTATGAATATTTGAGACGTTTTAATCAAAGTTAGGACTTTCTTTATGACATCTTAAGACCTTGCAGAAACCCTGCAACCCGGAATTTCATCTATCGGAAGGCTAAATCTGCTGGTTTTTCTATTATTACCTCGTTGTTTACATGAAGTCTTATTGGTCTCTGAGGCCAGTTTAAAAAGCCTCGATAGGTTTCATGGCAGATGGTACAACTTCACTCTGACCCAAAAAAAATTCACTATAGGGAAATGCATCATCTTTGCTTGTGTGCTACATGAGTTTGGTGCACTCTCTTCAGCACGGCAGCAGCAGTTTTACTAGATTTATTCCGGGAAGTAAGTAAATAATACATCCAGTTTCCTATTGATTAGAAGTCAGAATAACATATCATATAAACCTGACCCCCTTCGCTTTTCAGCTTCTTCTTTATGATCTCAAGGCCAGATCCCCGACTCTACCAGCACCAGAAGGGCCCGGCGGTGTATTTCATTCACAGAGCCGACCAATCAAACTTCCGATGTCCTGATTTCTCGCCATAGCTCACTTCTCTGCTCTGCATACCCTAAAGCGTGACAGCCCCAAAAAAAAACTAATGAAACCAACAAACTAGCTCTCACGGTCTGCGCTCAGAGACCGGCAGAAGTGGAGCAGCCCCTTAAACAGGCAAATGGGGTCGTATTCCCCACTGAGAGCTGGGAACGAAGGAACCTCATTTAGTTGTAGCCTGCAGACTCTCCTCTTCCAGCTAATTGTAAAATCAGTCAGGGCTTGCTTCGATGAGCTGCTGAACAAAAACACCTCATTGGTTACTGAGTTGTCGAAGAGGGAAGATAAAGGTGAGATATAACGTGCATTTGTTTTAATTTGGTGTCAAACGGAAAGAGTGTGGGGACATGTAATTATTTTAGGAAAACCCTAACCAAATGAAGAAATGCAACTGGCATGATGATATAAAACATTTCATCCATCAGAGGTATAAACATAGTGATTGTTTTATACTGCTGTGAGTCATGCTTCTTTTGAGTTACTTGGACAGTTTTATTTCAGGCCTGGATTATTTTTAAACTCAGACTTCTTGCTATCGCTTAAAAGTGATCTTTGTCAATAGTTCTCAATACTTTCTGATGGTCTTTGATGTTTTTTTATGGACTTTAGCTGATTTTTCCAGCCATTTTCAGTTCAATGCTTTTGTTAAGGATCAAAAAACCTACTCTGACCTATAAAATGTTTAGCCATAAAAAAGGTCATAAACCCAAAGGAAAAAGCATTGTTGTTGGTACCATAACAGATAACTTAGTAAAAAAAAACAAAAAACATTTAGAAGTAGACAGTGACTTCATAAAAGGAAACGGTATAGATGCTGTATTTAAATCTGAAAAATGTATTTGGCACAGAGAATCCCAATATCTTAAAACTGTAAATAAGACTGTAAGAAGTCGTCCCCATAGTTTGAATAATGTCTTAAGGGGTGTGAACAGTTTATTGTAATTAGATGCTTTAAGTCTACCAGAAAATATTGGGGGAATCATATAAAATAATCAGTAAAATTTTTGAATTCATATTAAAATGACATCTGAGCATGAAAGCTAACTGTTTTCGGATAACAACATTTTCTCTTTTTGTCTGTTTTGACAAAGAAAATAGTGTTTGAGAATAGTGTTTTTAGCTTAAAGAAGCTAAAAGTAAAATTTCATTATTTTAGATGAAAAGAACTAAAAACTGTTTTGGGAAGAACTTAATGTATCTTTTTAGATGGATTATCGTATGAGGTTGCTCACCGTCTCTCTGTGTTGTTCTCAGTCTCTTGTTTACATAGCCGGGCCAGCCACGCCTGCATGTACGTGTATGTGAACAGCTGCCACTCAGGGCTTAGCCCCTCCCTGACTATAAAACGCTGACACCAGAGGAGTGTTGCCTCAGCACAAGATGGCGGAGAGCCTGCCCGGCGGACCAGAAGGTTCTCTTGGTAATAAAGTTATGAGTTACTTACGTCTTCACTAGACATGTTCTTCCGAAAGGTGAGACTGATTTGATGTGTATTTATCCTTTGCAAATATACGCATTTGAGATGACGGGTGAGAAGGAGATGGGAGGGGAAATAGGTACTGGGTTGCAGCTGAAGCAGAGGTAGAGAGAGGCGTGGCTCGGTACATATCTTGTTTTGGTCTACAGACAGTGCTCAAGCCCCACCTAGTGGTGAAAAAACGCTTATTGCTCTTTTAAAAACACATGAAATTAATGATCTACTGAAGAATGATGCAACCCTGAGGTCTTTTGTCAGGTGTTTGCTAGGTATTATTTTCTAACTTCTTAAAAACATGACTTTTTAAGAATCCGCCCAGCTTGTGTCAGATAGCTTTTTAGGCTTTGCACCTTCTCACTTGTCCCCTATGTGCGTGATTGCCTTATTTTATTTTTTCAAATACACCCTGGATGCATTGCAGTCATGTCCAGGTAAAAGACCATGACTAAATAGGAGAATTACTCTATATTTTATAAAACTCTCTTTAAACTCAAGTATTTGGTGACTTGAATATATCAGAAGATCTCACCTGAGCTGTCCACACTGACGTAGGCCTCAGCAGACTGTTTTAGCGACTGGAACAATGCCTCGTAATTTTCAAAGAAATGATGCTTCTCCACAAATGACTAGTGAAAAAAGAAGTGAATTGAAAGTTATTAAACATAAAATACCACAAGGAAAACCCAGCTAGGTTTTATAAACTTTAAAACAGTTTACAAACAAAGCGAGAATCTTCTTTACGTGCATGCAAACGAAACCCTGAAGATCGAGATAAAATAATAGTAAAAAAAATAATAAAAGAAAACTCTTACAACATAGTTGTTGAGCATGAGCTCCACAGATTCCTGATGGCCGTATTTGATGATCCAGGATTTCAACCTGGACTCGGCCAGTGAGAGGAAGGCCTGCATGTGGTGTTTGTTCTCCAGAAACTCCATTCTGGCCAAATGGACGCTGGAGGATGTAGAAACAAAGTTCATCCTGAGCAGAGAGACAAAGTTTATACATAAGACATCAGACTGTCAGCTTTAGACTCATATTTGGCTGTTTTCCTGTAAACCAGATTGTGAAAGCGTGCCAGCTTAGCGGGTTCGGTATTCCTGCCAGCAAACATTACAACTCTGCTGCATTTCCCAGACTCACCGCTCCGCCATGTCTTGGAGCTGATCCTGTGGGACAGGAACGCCGTCAACGCTTCTGTCCTTATGGATTCTCTGAAAAATCTGCTGGTGACTCTCCAGGCTCCTCAACACATCCTGCAAAAATGCACAGCACGGAAACTCAAAAAAAAACACAAAGTGATACGTATCCTGATCAAAAACTTAACAATATTTTTTAAATGCTTTCATCGTTTTGCCAACAGTAAGGTCGTCATGCAGCCAATTCCTTTCTAAAAAAAAAATGTCTTTGCCCATTCGGCGCCATTCTCTGGCAACACATTGCCTTCTCCTTCCTGTACATTGCTCAACACTGACCTTGTGTTGCTCCAGAGCTCTGTGTACAGTATTAGCTGTGATATCATGAGCCTGCTGGACAGTAATCTCTTGTCGCAGGGCTCCTTCAGCCTCATGTAGCCATTCCCCGACTGTCCCCAGAGGAGCTGGCAGGGATCTGTCCAGCTCAAGATGCCAATCCAGGAGCTGATTTACAAAAAGCAATTAGCGTGTTAAAATAAAAGAGAAAAATGCCTTGGTCTTTTGAAAGCCTAAGAGCAAAGCCGGATTTAACAGTTTCAGTGTAAAAGGGTAAAACAATTAGATCATTGTGAATAGGTAATACAAATGCAAACACATCTAATATCACAGAATAGTTGGAGTGTTACAGTGCGTTGCAAATAAAATCAAGACACTTGAGATTTTCTGTGTTTTCCCCCACATCACAACCACAAACTTCAATGTATTTTGAGGAGAATCTTTTGAGACAGACCAGCACACAGTGGTGTATGATCGGGGAATTGAAAGGAAAATGATACAGGCTGATTTATATTATATATATATATATATATATATATATATATATATATATATATATATATATATATATATATATATATATATATATATATATATATATATATATATATCGCTCAAGCTCACTCAGATTGAGAGTAAATAGGTTGTGAACATCAGTTTTCAGTCTTGCCATTGGTACTTAAATTGAACACTGAGCTGCCCGTACTAATAAATACGCTTTGATTTAAACTACTCCCTAGTAGCTCTGGCTGTATTCTCAGGGTTGCTGTCTTGCTTGAAGGTGAATCTCTAACCCAGTCTCAAATCTTCTGTTGACTCTATCAGGTTTTCTTTCTGAATTGCCCTGTATTTAACTAGATCCATATTCCAATTAACTTTGAAGACATTCCCCACAGCATGATGGTGCCACTGCCATATATCACGGTGGAGATGGAGTTTCCGCATGTTTAATCTCTCCCACAAGGTTTATCTCAAACCTTAAGCAGAACATCGTTCTTTTAACAATACATTTATTCTGGTCACTCTTACATAAAATCCAGATTTTTGGCATGAATGACTACTAGTTGCTTTGTCTCGTCGACTAATCCTCACACTTGACCCGTGGGATTTTGCAGCTCCTCCACAATTACTAGGATCATTTGACTATTTATCTGATTAATGTTCTCCTTGATCGGTAAGTCAATTTAGGTGGGCAGCTCTATCTTGGTAGAGTTGCACTTGTACCGTATTCTTTACATTTTGGTGATGGAGGGAAAGGAAACAATGAAAAATTGAATGCCACACTTTTCAGATTACTGGTTATACAAAATTTTGAGACATATTTATTATGTTCCTACCATTTCACCATCATACATTAGTTTGCGTTAAAATCCTAATAAACTTTTATTTGTAGTCATGAAGCTAGTGCCTTACAGTTTTTATTCCCCCTTTTCTCAGAGGTGGAAAACAGATTTTGGAAACTTATTTTGCTATGTTTTGAGTCTTTCTGTGATCTCTTAGAGAAGTGATGACAGCTTATGGTTTACTTTTTTTCGGAATCAGAAATAAAAACCAGACTTTGCTAAATGTCGTCATATTGACTTTTTCTGGTTCTCTGGAGAAAAGCGACGGAGGAGCCATTTTCTCTCACCCTGTTGGAGACCCTTTCCCAGGCCTGTTTGACCAGAGCCTGATCCACAGTCAGTATCCCGTCCCTCTGTGTGGACTGCAAAGCTCCCTCCACCTGCTTCCGCTTCATCTCCAGCTGAACTTGCAGGCTTTTGAACAACTTAAATAAAAAAAAATAAAAAAATAAAAATAAAAAAACAGAAATGAGTAATCCGTTTGCATGTTTTTGCCCCCGGTGTTGCGCCATAACACAGACAGGCTAACAGATCTCCGACAGGTTACACCCTCTTCCCACAGGCATCTCATCAGTTTTTTTTTTCTTTTCCTCCAAATATCATGGACTCACTGCCTTCACATTCTCCAACCGGGGAAAAGAAAATGAGGATATCTATCCCACCTGCTGCGGTGTCTATGGGATGTATCCTGAGGCTTGGAGGAATAAGCCAGACAGAAAATATGACGGCTGACGCTTGATCCCTACAGTGAAATGCCTCTGATTAAGCTATTAATAGGACCGTCTGCTTAGAGTACCCCCCATGTTAAACTCTACACACACACTCCCACACTAACCTGGTACTGTTGAGCAAGGCTGCCCTCAGTCTCCTGAGCGTGCACTGCCTCTTTCTCCAACTGTTCGAGCCACATTTTCAGTTCCCTCTGGCTCTTTCGCTGTTCTCTCTGGCAGGCCGGGAAGGATTCAGGGAGAGGACGGAAAGAGAAAGATGGACAAGGAAGATGTAGCGCACAAATGGATAAGGAGGAGGAAATGGGATAAAGAAGATGGGAGTTGGAATAAAAAAGGGAAAATGAAGAAAGGAAATTGGCAAAGAGAAAGACAATGAACCGTTAAAATGTGTTCTCCTAATCTTGTCTCCTGTTGGGAAAAAATCAGAGGCCCACAGCTGCCAAAAACACTCAGCTTAAGCAGGACACTTTGTCTAAACCCCCCCGCTGTTTGATTGGATTTAAGAAAACCACAACGATAATAACGTTCTGCCTGAAAGCTTGTGTTATAGATTATTCAAAGCGGTTCAGTCCTTTTAGTTTCATCTCTTCGGGCTTGCCCAAACCTTATTCTATGTAGCACCTCACGCCACAAAAAACCGGCTCTGTCACAGTCGCGTCGCAATTTTTGATGAACCTGCACTTTCTGTCATGTAGACAAGACATCTGTTGCTTTTACAACCTTCGGGGGGAGGCGAACGTATCCATGTAAGCAAGGCCCTTTAACAACTAACAAAACTAGAGCGAACAAAAAAAATAAACCTTATCAGTATTCAGAGACAAAATTGAAAGTGACAAAAAAAAAGCAGCTCGGGTTACTTTCCATCTTAAAAACCAACCTCCTCTATTCACCAGCTTTCCCTCAGCCTGCACTAACGCAAAGAGCCGACGCCAGAGGCTTTCATTGTCATGCTAATGGGACCAGCAGTCACAGCGCGACCTGGCAGCGTGCATAAATGGCAATATCACATCTTATTACAATGGACGCCCTGGGGCGGAAATGTCAAGTCAGGTGAGCCGACATTAGCAAACAGGATCTGTTTTGACATGGAAAAAAATGATGTTAAATCTCACTTTCGTGTACAGTTTAGAGTAACGCTGTGGATGATTAATTCAAGAGCAGGGCAAATAAACCCAAGGCGAATACTGCACGTGGAGTAAAAGTGAAAGTATCCATTCCATTTGCATTAATCAGAGGAAAATGAGAGGTTTAAAGACACGGCATGTAAACGTACCTCAAACATTTCCTCTATGTCCCGAGGAGCAAGATCATGCTGTGGGCAGAGGCCGGCACAATGAGAGGTAAGCAGACACCACAGAGGAACAGCACAGAGCAAGACAATGAGAGATGTTAAAAAAAAAACAGACAAAACATTAAATACAATGCTTTACAAACATATATGCATGGCCGTTCTCACAATTCCTTTCACATTGCAACCACAAAGATTTTATAACCTGATCAGCCAGATTGATAATGTGTTGCACTCTAGTTCGTGTGTTAGTGAATGCAAAATGCTGGGATGAATGCATCTTGCAGGCAAGGTTAATGATTTTACATAGACTGGCAAAAAGTAGAGCATGGACTCCATTGTGACATGGAGGGCAATTGATGCATGGTTTTCAAAAGTATTTACTAAAATCGCCTTTCACTGCATTTACAGCCGCAAGTGCTTTGGAGTACATCTAGGCCAGGTTTGTTCATCTAGAGACTGAAACGCTTGGCCATTCTTCTTTGCAAAATAGCTCAAATTTGGTCAAATTGGATGTGAATATCAATTTTTAAGTCTTGCCTTGGGTTCTCGATTTGATTTAGGTCTGGACCTTGGCCATTTTAACACATTGATGTGCTTTGAAATAAAGCATTTGATTTTAACTCTGGCTGTCCTGCAGGAAGGAGAACTTCCACATCTCAGGTCCTCTGCAATTTAACTTGTTTTTCCCCCGACCCCCATTATTGGCCTGTAATGTATATAGATCCACCCCATCTTCCCATAAATGCGGACCAGTTTTCCTGTTCAGCCAGGAGGAACGGCAGGAACAGGACCGTGCTGTTGCACAGCATGATACACATAAGTGTGTGGACAGTGGATAATAGGTTACATTTTTGTCCCATCTGACCCCAGCACCTTCTTTCACATGTTGCCTACATCCCTT
Source organism: Fundulus heteroclitus (assembly GCF_011125445.2). Taxonomy (NCBI): domain Eukaryota; kingdom Metazoa; phylum Chordata; class Actinopteri; order Cyprinodontiformes; family Fundulidae; genus Fundulus; species Fundulus heteroclitus. Next base: position 10,709,624 of record NC_046375.1, on the reverse strand, counting down.
GTGGCATATTTAAACACATGAGCTGCAGATCTCTGCAGCCCCTCCAGAGTTACCATGGTCTTCTTGGCTGTTCTTCTGATAAATGCTCTCTGTGGCCAGCTTGTAGTGTTATGTTTTGGTAGGTGCGCGGTTACGCCACACTCTCGGTTTTTGTATTTTGGATTGATCAGATCAAAGCTTTGGCTGCTGTCTTAAACCCTAACCTGCTTTGAACATCTCTATAACTTTCACCCTGTACTCTTTGGTCTTCAAGCTGCTTTGCTCTCTAATGTTCTCAACGAAACCTCTGATGCTTTCACAGAACAGTTGCATTAAATTAAAGTTCACACAGGTGAGGTCGTTTACAACTACGGTGATTTTTGAAGGCATCTAGTTGCACTGCATTATACTTAAGGGTGTCAAAGTAAAGGGGGATGAGTACAAGTGTAGTGTATTTTTCAGATTTGCACTAATTTGTGTTGATAAAATTAATAATCACAGTGAAATATATAGCTTATTGTGGTTGTAATTTGACAAATTGTGAAAATCTTCAAAGACTTTTGCAGGTCAGTGTAGTTATGGCGTACTGTATAAGTCCTATTTTTTTAAATGTGGAAATAAACTGAATATTAAGAAAAGTCTCCTGTAACGAAAATGTAATTTAGGCACAGTGATGGATACATATTAAAGGAGACACTCATGAGGCACACTAACGTAAAACAACGATAGGAATATTTAGAGAGAGAAAACTCATACCACTTCTTCGGGCTGTCCTTCTGAGACGCTCTGCTTTCTGATGGGTTGATGCTTCAAGAACTGGGCGACGTAAGTCATCACAGATTTCTCATCGGGCTTGTCTACGTCCACATCTGATAAGAAAACCAAATGACAGCAATGTGAAGTCGCTTCGACTAAGTTGTAAGTCAACAGAGAAAGAATAATCGCCCCAAATGAGAATAGGTTTGGCTCAGACGGACAAGTGTCACATTGTGCGAAAAACAATCCTTGGCATTTCAGATTAGTGTCCAACTTCTGCACGGAGACTCTGCCACGCCGGATCTCACGGCCTAATGGACCTTAATTATAGTGGTGTCAGGCTCAATTTGTCAAAGATCATTCTGCGGTGCAGGCGTGAAGGAGCACAGATGGCGTTTGGCAATGACACCGACTTGCACATCTGATGTGGAGATGTATGCACCACCTTATATCGGCTTTGTGAACCCACATCACTTCCAATCTTACTCATTTGGTTATAGAATTAATTTGAGCAATTAATGATAAGCTAATGTAATGTACAATAGAAGAAACAGTCATTAACATTATTTGGGCAAACAATGTTTTATAGAACGTATTTTAAAAAGCGAAAGGCAACGCAGCTCAGATTCTATACAACTTGCATGCAAAGCCTCTTAGAAATGCTGTAGAAAACGTTATTTACCCTCTGGATCGAGAAGCTGTGGAATGCCCAACTCGGTCTCTGCCAAAAGGAACGCTTCTTGCAGATTCTCTCGATTTGGCCTTCTCCATACACGCTCCATGTCTACCAGATCAGGCCGGAGGGCACGGATAACAGCAAAGAAGGCTAAACCGGTGCGCCAGCTGGGGCCAAAGTCCTTCACATCAAGCCCTAAACATCTACAAACGGCACAAGTTCATGAGGTCAAATAGACGGTTCCTGTGTATGGACCATTCGTTTCGTTTATTTGCAGAGATATCCGATAAATGAGGCTTTGTACTTGGTGGCTGTCTGCTGAACCCATCTGAGTAAGGCTTTTCTGGCGCCCCCCTGCAGAGGAGGCAGAGGTCTCCGTTTGACAGGTGGGCTGGTGGTGTCAGTGCTGCTGGTGGAGCTGTCCAGCGAGGAATTACTGCTGGAAAAGGCTTGAAGTTCTGGTAGACTGCTGGTTAGCTCTTCAATCTGCAGGCAGAGAAAGCCAACACATTTCAGGATAATAATAGTTTAGATTAGATTAGATTAGATTAGATTCAACTTTATTGTCATTACACAGGTACAGGTTCAAGGCAACGAAATGCAGTTTAGGTCTAACCAGAAGTGCAATAGCAGCAAGTTCAGGATAAACAATGGTTCCATAAGTACAGGACATGGGTTTTTACTGAATAAATATAGAGATGGATACCATTATAAACAGAATTTTACTGATAGATTTGTCCTATGAATATAATATATAGATAACTAGTATTGTGAACTAAATTTACAGCTGGATATGTACCGAATATAATATACAGGTGGATATTACTATGAGTAGAGTTTTACAGATATGTACGATAGCATAATATACAGATGATTGTTATTATAACAGGGTTTGCATGTACTATGAATATATGTACAGATGGCTATTACTATAGGCAGAACTGTGAGCATGATATACAGGTAGCTATTACTATAGAATGTATAAGTAAAGTTTGGACAGAAGCTATTTAATAGTAGTTACTAGTAATATTGATGCTTTCTGGGGAGAGCTCTATATCTACTGGATTTTATTTACACAAAGCATCTGTGAATATGAATTTGGACGCTACAAGGAGGTTTTCAACAGAAAAGGATTTGGTTATTATTCTTGCTTTTCATAATCCGTGTTTAATGAGATCAAAGTAAATATTATAGCTAAAGTGTCTGAGGAATGTTCGGCTTATCTCTGGCTCTCTAGACTCCTGTTCGGCTAATAAGTTAGTGCTTTATCATCTGAATAAAATCAGACATGGAAGTACAAAACAAAGTTTTTCATTTAACAGTTTTGGCCGTCTGCAATTTGATTCACTATCTTCATGGTATCACTCAGTTCGAAGTATCTGCAGGCTGCATTTGATAAGCCAGTTGGTGGAAATAATCAGATTACCTGGAAATACAGGATGATCGTCCACACCAAACCCAGGACAATCGACGGGCGTCCGTCCACGATGTCGGTAGAGTTGATGTTTACTAACCTAATCTGTTAAAAAAAAATAAAAAAATGCAACAATTACAGTTTAGTTCATATTTAATTTAAGAGCATCACAACTTCAAACAGGAAGTTAATCCTTGTGCTTATAGCGGTACACACAATTCCCACCTAATCTGGTAAATCAAAGCCACGCTGCACATGTTTTCGCAAAATGAACAATATAGAGGATGTGTAATCTCAGCGCTGCTGGACAAAGATAAATCTGAGCCCATTTTGTGTCCAGACCAAAAGCAGCATAGAAACGGTGCGAATACTGACCGGAGATCCTCTGTAGGCAGACTGGGGGGCAGATAAGAAAAGAAGACAAATGAGTGGAGGAGTTAGGAGGGTGGAGGAGGGAGGCAGAGAGAACCAGAAGTCACTCTAGATACATTTGATTGAAAGCAAACGTCTCATCAACTGTGTGAAGGCCGACACTTCTCAGAGGTGAGATAACACGAGTGGCTGGCATTGAGTCGAGATGTATCTCCGCTGCACAGGCAACAGGGATTACACCCAACAGAGACGGGCGGATGGAAAAGGCAGAGAGGGGCAGAGAGGGGCAGAGAGGAGGAGGAGGAGGAAGGGGCGGAAGGAGAGGGCTGTATCTTGTGATATGATTAAATATTCTATATTATCAAACTGAGGGTCAGATCCCTGAGATGCTGCAGCACAACAGGTCATCGTGTGGCAATGGCAGCCACTCAGTGTTGGCGAACAAGCATCAAAGAGGAGATTGGGAGCCGGCGAGATGGAGTGTGGAGAAATGCAGGATGGCGGCTGATAAAGAAAATATGCCATACGTGATTTTATATTAGAAAACTCGGCAGGTTGTTGTGATAAATCAAACCAGCTGTGTGCAGAGGGGACAGTAAATAGAAGTCTGGGTTTATTGTACTCACAACTGCAGCACAAAATAAAAAGAAGAACAGGGTCACATTTGAAAGTAAACAAAGCATATAAACAAATACAAATTTGAGGATGATCGTCTGGGAAAAGTATAAAAAAGTATAATTAATAACGAGCTCAACCCTTGGAAGGATTTTTCTGTTGTAGTTTTTGCAGCTAATTTGTAATTTTTTTTTCTTTCTTTAACAAACAAGGATTTCTGGCTTAAAGCACCGAAGTTCCGAAACGGTGTCCTCTAAATATTTAACGTGTTTTTCATCACCCATTAAATGTCTTTGTCGAAGTTATGTGAAGCCAGCGCCTTGGGCTCTGAGAAAATATGATGGAAATCACTTCACAGCTTCCAGAGTGATTAAATACAGTAAGAAAAGCATTTCAAGCTGCAGAATTGGGTGATGTTAATTATGAAATGTGATTTTTTTTTGCTTGTTTTTTTTTTGACACTATACAAGTTAAAAATACCAACTATGGAATGTTAAACATCCCGATAAAACTGCAAACATATTCTTACAGATATATGCAAAATTCCCAGATGTCTCATCTCCAGACAGCAGATTAGTACCCAAGGATTTACAGTTTTAACCCTGACACAGTTGAAAAAGACAAATCAATGTCCCTGCAGACATCATCTCATGCTCTTGGCTTTATTTATGCACATCCAAGGATGAGCCATGTAAAGCCTTGAGAATAATCTCTGAATCTCATGAAGGGGCAGGAGATAAATTCAGATTATGACACAACACTTTAGAGCATTTTAACGATGCGCAGTAACTTGCAAAAGTATTTGAACTTTCTCACAGTAGGTCATGATACAATCAAAAACTGTGATGTATTTTATTCTAATCTTATGTGATAGACTAACACAATCTAGCACATAGCCGTGAATAAGAATCTATTCAAAGTATAGCGTTTGTTTATATCCAGTACCTTTTACTCTGATTCTCAAGCCTGTAAATAGACCGTTAAAAGGAAGCCATTTAAAAGTGCTGCTTGCAGTTTGTAGAGAAGAAAAAGATGTGGAAGAAGGTACTATGGCCAGATAAGATCAAACTGAATTTTTTGGCTTACATGCTAAATGGTGTATGCTGTAAAAAAAAAATGGGTGGATGGAAAAAATTCAGGATGAAAACCTGCTGGAGGATGAAAATCATTTGAGATGGGGACGACTCTAAACACAAAGCCAAATCATATTCAGGAGTTAGAATGGATAAGTCAAAGTCCAGATCTAAATACAATTAACAATCTGTGCCAAGGCTTGAAAATTGATGTTCACAGAAACTCTGCGTTCAATCTGACTGAGCTGGACCTTATTTTTCAGCGAGGTATTCTCTGGTAGAAACATAACTCAAAAAGACTTTTCAAGCTATCCAAAATACACCAGCCATTCGTTTGTTGTCTTATGGGTAATTTGGTTTGGTCCATCACAGAAAATCTTAACTTTTAACATGGCGAAATAAAAAAAAAAAACAATGGCTGTGCTCAGCTTCATAGACAGGGTGAGGAGCTCAAAATAGAGTTGCTGCTTCTCTGCATTGAAAGGAGACAGATGAGGTGGTTTGGGCTGGATGGATGGATGGATGGATGGATGGATGGATGGATGGATGGATGGATGGATGGATGGATGGATGGATGGATGGATGGATGGATGGATGGATGGATGGATGGATGGATGGATGGATGGATACTTATACAAGGCAAAGGCAATCTGAAGATGAATGAGGTAAAAATAAACATTTTTTTTCTTTTTTCTTACAAACTGTGGAAATGGAACAAAGACAAGAGCAACATGAATAGAATGAAGCACAACTAATGTTATGGACCAATAAGTCGGAGGGGGGGCTCAGTTAAAGGAGCCAGAATTAGTCCGATAATTAGATTTTAAATGACTTTTCTCTTACTTAAACGCAGCTAGTCAAATAAATTAAAAGAATTATTTACTGCAAGATGTTGAAAAAGTCAGAGCTATCCGACAAGATTTCTGCAGACATGCATAAATAAAAGATAATGAGGACATGTTGGGGGATAAATGAGTTACATGAGAAGCAAAAACAGACAGAGGTTTGGAGGAATCAGGTCACTGAAGGTCAGGATTCAATATTTGCGCCCAAGAGGCTGCAGCTGCGCAAAAAACAAAAAAAAAAATTGGGGGGTGGGGGCAAAGACAAAAACATTCAAAGGAGACCTTGAACTCTTACTTTTCTACCCTCCAGGAACTTGAGGGCTGTACCAATGTTGGCGAGCCAGTGAATCCTCTTTAGCTTCTTGCCCTGCTCACATGGCTGGAAGGAAGAGGAGGAACAATGGATGCATTCAAAACAAAGTAAGGGGAGAGAAAAACTGTGAGGTAAACACAGAAGCAAAATTTTAGATAGAATTTAAGCAAAAAAAAAAGATTAAATATGTAAATATCTAAGAACAAAAGCAGGAACCATTTTCTCAGGAATATAAATGCTGGAATAATGTGAGAAAAACACAAGCGCCATTCAGAGCTGTGTTTGACCACAAACACCAGATCAATAGGACGTACGGGCTTAGACCTTAGGCAATTCTGCCCGAGTAAAATCCTTAAGATGTCTTTGTGCTCCGTGTGTGAACTCTGATCTGTCCTTGTTAATCTGGGCTTTCCTACACTATTCAAACATCCTAATACAAGCAAATCAATAAGCCTCCCCATGTAGCCGGGGCTCATTTCGCATTCCCCCCTTATTAGTTCTACAGCGCTACAAGGCTGCATAAACAGTGAATCAAAAATGACTCCTCGTCAGATCAGTTTTCGAGCCGCGTTATGGCAGCCCGGCATGTGCTGGTGCAGAAATGTGTAATCTGGAGAGCTCAGCGGATACGAGGCGTTTGAAGTCTGCCGCCAAGTCACATGCCGATGAAACGACCACGAGGCTCACCAGCTTTTGTCCAGAGAGGACTTCCAGGAGGGCCAGCAGCATCACACCATCCTTGATGTCGTCAAACAGGTCTTTCACCTCAAAGGGAGGGACATGCTGTGAAGACAAACCAAATCCACAAGGGTTTATAAAGTATCCATACCTCTTGAGACATTTTCCATGTCTTGTGATGTTACCGGCACACACTTCAACTTATTTTATTGTGATTTATGCAGGAGACCAACACGACAAATCCCCACAGAGTTATAAAGGTAGAGGAGAAAGGACACACGGTTTTAAAAACCTTTTTGTAATAAAACTAATCTAAAAAGTAATCATCCCCCCTTTGATAACCCTGACGCATTTCATTGTGAAATGCTGAAGTTTTATCTGCAACAAACTAAACATTTGTCTAAAATGTTTTTCTATAAGCCGGATCTGTAAATCATTGCAGACCCAAAACACAAAAGGGAAAAATGCAATTTTCTTGGTTATTAAGTTTTTTTCTAGTCCAGTCCTAGAAACGAGAAAGGGACATGGGCCACTATTTCTTTAAAAATATTTACTTTATTTACATGGGTTTAATAAATGGATAAAAGTCTGCTCCTCACAAAGTCACTGGATTTCACTGGATAGCGAAAAACAAGGTTAATAAAAAAGGCACACTCTTTGTTTCCTAAGATTTTACAATTTTAGAAGAATATAATTTGTCTACAAAAAAAGGCCTTGCATAAGTAAAAATAATTGTTTTTCAAGTGTCCTTAGGATGCAACAATCTGTGCTTGGTGGACCAAGCTGATTTTAAGTAAAATTAGAGTTAATCAGTCCAAGGGCCGCATAATGCTCCATAATACATAAAAATGGCCCAGAACCTGTGGCTAACTTAAAAACAGCTGTTCAGATCTGTTCAGATGCTCTCCGTCCATTGCAAAGAAGAATGGGCAATTATTCCTTTGTGTTTGTCTATTATATAAAATCCAAATAAACAATATTAAACGTATGATGTAACATGACAAAATCTGCAACGGGTAAAATGGTGTATATATATATATATATATATATATATATATATATATATATATATATATATATATATATATATATATATATATATATATATATATATATGATAAAAAATGCTAAACCAGTGGGTTCTCCTCTTACAATAAAACTGAAACAGATTCTAGGGCGGTATGTAAAAGCTTATTTTTGTGCTGCTTTACATAAATGGTTTAGGTATAAACTGAAAGAAGGGTTTCTTAGTTTTCCAGGAATGCAAAGACTAAGAATTTCAGGCTTAATGGCTCTTGCAATGTACAGCAAACCACGCTTGGGTCATTCTGCACGCCATCCCACTTTCAGCTGCTCAGCAACAGCAAAAAGCACAATGCAAGACGTATATTACCCTGGTAGACATTAATTTAAACTTGTGCAACACGGATAAAGAAAATCCTTATGGAAAAGGGACCCGGAGCCCAGACGGAATTTGGCAGTCCCAGCGTTTTTTTACTGACAGCTGGATTCACCCCGTAAGTAGACTTTAAATGGGGTTCCTTCAAATCCTAAAATATGCTGATGATTTCAAACCATCTCCTTCCCAACGACTTCCTCCCTGACCTGACACTGACTTTCAGAGTCGGGGGAAATCCACATATCTCCGTTCCTCGCCAGCGCCACATCAAGGATTTCTCTTAAAGCACAGTCACATGCTGGGGGGGCTGAGAGGTTTAAGGGAGGGGAAGGAGAGGGAGGGAGGGGGGGAGAAAAGCGTTCAGATGAGTGAACCATTCACAGGGAGATTAACTGCGAAGAGAGCGAGAGAAGAGAGCGAAGTCTGAAGTAGTGTGAAGGAGTGTTGCATGTGGACTGTGTGAGCGCGAGAGAAATTAATACAAACCAAAACAGCGTAAATGTGTGAGACGGATTTAAACCGGCGTCGAGACGGATCCCATAAGAGAGAGAGAGAGAGAGAGAGAGAGAGAGGGGAGACACTAACTCCACGTCTTTCAAAAATTAATTAGAAAATACGGGAGCTCTTCTCGCTAATTCCTCTTCTAACGTCGTTTTGAGGCTTTGGAGATGAGAATATTCAGACAGGGTTTACCCCCCATATCATAACATGACAGGAGAGGCTTCTACAGAGGCCCAAAATCAACGGGACAAATTGCACCAATAGCTAATTGGAGTTAAATTCACCTATTTGTTCATTACAATCCCAAAGCTAATGAGGAAAATCTCAGACTAATTACAAAATAAGAAACTAATATTCATTTCCTCTGTGCTGCACATGGTAGAAAAAAAAATAAATCAAGAACTTAATGAGCTAATTACATGTGAGTGTCTGGGTCATAATTGATTGAGAACAGAAGAGTTTCAAGATGGGTGTGTGAGTGCGCTCTCGTGTTATTCCCCCCGGTACGCTCGACGTCGGAGATTCCAACAGATCGACAGCAGGGAAGACAAAAGGAGGGGTGGAAACAAAGAGAGGACTGAAGGGTCTCACGCTGAATGGCAGTACGTTACACTTAAAGAAGCACGTGTCTCTGGATGCGAAGGTTGTGAAAACCTTTAGATGCACGAGCCGTTCCTGAGAGGATAGTAATGGTTCTGCATGACAACATTTGAACCAAAGTATGAGTAACTTTGAACATTTTCTTTTGCACTGCAGCCAGGTACATCACTGTGCTCCCCACTCACTTTGGGACAAATAATTCAACATGGCTCCAAACAAAAGTCATGGCACTGGGTGAGTAGCCAGAAATTTTACTCAAGTAAGAGTAGCACTACTTCAACATATTTTTACTCAAGTCAAATTAAAAAGTAACAAACCAAGAAATTACTCAAGTAAGGGTAAAAAAGTATTTGGTAAGAAGGCTACTCAAGTATTGAGTAAATATTTATAACAACTGATTTAATATTTTGAAATATGTAGATGATGTAGTCAGTCAGGAAAAAAATATTAAAAGACAACTAATAAAACATTCACAAACAGTTACAAAGTAGCAAATTAAGGCAGAAGAAACACTTTTCTAAACAATGTTTTCAACATAAAACTATGCCACCAAGCATGCAATGTACATGCAGTAAGTTAGGATGGTGCAAAGTACTTCCAATGACAATATCTACTGTTTTTTTTTTTTTTTACTTTTTTTGTTTTTTACTTTTTTTTGTTTTTTACTTTTTTTTTGGAATGACAATATCTACTGTTTACTGTATGGTTACTTGACCTGCAAATGTCTTGAGGAGCTCAGCAGATATAAAATGCCACTAAACCAACAAAAGCTTGTGTACGAACAAGAAGTCTCACCCTAATATAAACTGTAGACCTGTGTCTCTGGTTTTGTTTTGTTTTTCAGAGAAGTTACTCACAGTGGATAGAATTGTCAGAAATTTTACTCAAGAGTAGCGATACTTCTTCATTATATATTTACTAAAGTAAAAGTAAGAAGTACAGTGCAGTAAAACTACTCCTGAAAGTACATTTTGCTCAAAGGTTACTCAAGTAAATGTAACTAGTCACTACCCACCTCTGCACTGGAGGTGTAACACCTGAAAATCATCAAGGATCCTTGGGAGATGCAAAAGATTAGTCTGAAACCATATTTTTAAAATTAGAAATGCCTCCAACAGGCTTTAACTGGCCAATACTGACTTCATTTTGGTCTTGGAAGTTGGAGCTGCCCAGGACATATTCTAATTATTCTAAGGACAACAACACATAAGAAGCTAAATGTGCTGCAGTTTCTTTGATAGAAATTGAAGTAGTTTTGAATCCGACAGAAAATGAAGGAGTTTGGAAAAGATTATTAATTAGAGAGAGTGTATTGGCTGTTGCATCTTCTTGCCTAGGTAGAGTTGGGATCTACAATTCTTTGAAGAGAGCCAACGTACTTTAAAAAGTGCCGCTTGTTTCTTTTTCCCAGACTAGTCTTTGTATTTATGAGTTGCCAGCAGGTCACTAAAAAAAAACAAAAACAAAAAAAAACTGCGACCACTATACACCACATGTGTACAACTTTAGTTGATGTCATGATATATTTGTATGTTAATCAAAGACTGCATGTGTGATCCTCAACTTTCCCCTGTTGTCTGTCTCTCTCAGTGGAGTACCAAGAGTGTGTGTGTGTGTGTGTGTGTGTGTGTGTGTGTGTGTGTGTGTGTGTGTGTGTGTGTGTGTGTGTGTGTGTGTGTGTGTGTGTGTGTGTGTGTGTGTGCGTGTGTGCAAAATGAATAATATAGACAACATTTCCAGTTACAACTCTGTTCCACCAAATGTGCGTGTATATCTCCATCTTTCCATAAGAGCTGGGTAGGTTGCAGCTCACACACTTTAAAACTTGTGATGGTCAAAGCCAAGCGCTGGCTTTATGAAACCAAAAAACACATTTTTGTTTAAGTTTTGATCCCAAACTAACTGGAATCACAGTAAAAAATGTTACAAGACAAATTATCAACAAGTCACATCAAAACAGAAAAACAACATACTGATGTGATGTTAACAGCAGCTTTTTAAAACCTGTGATGAACTGGCATAATGTTGCTTTAAGGAATAGCCAGCAGACGTTTAAAGTGTGCTGACCGGAGTAATGATAAAATGAAATTTGGTGTAACACAAGAACCACTAAAACCGCAACCGTTTCGTGGTTATAATAAAATAAAGCTTACACTCTCAAGATAATGTGTCATCTGGGAACATTACGAGACTGATTTAGTTATCTTATGGTAACAAAGCAGCCAATTCATGAATAGAATCTAAATTGATAAGGTCATATATCACCATTTTGTCTTGTAAAAGCAAAGTTGTGAAATTTTACAACGTTTTTGGAAGTTACACTGAACTGTTTTCTTACAGTATTTAAAAGTTTTATTTGCAAACTGCATGGGAATTAACACGATAAGCGAGCACCTTGCCCTACAACGAAACGGTAAAATTTGCACTTTTTTTTATCTTTAAAATGTTACAAAGTATGAATTAAACAGCCTATCTAGTCAGTGTGTCAAAATGATGTAATTTTTTTACCTTAAAGTAATAAAACAATGAATGCGCAACTAAATCCTTGTTTTGATTCTCAATTTCCATCATGTCAATGAACTGAGGAATTTCACCAATCTACTTGTTTTCTCTCCATTTTTAGAGCAATTTTAAAATGTTTTCACTGAAATTTTGCTTCGGTGTTGGTCCATTATATCGTAATGGTTGTCCGATTTGAAGTTATAGTCAAAATCTTTCAGCTGCTTCTCATTTTGCTACCTGCCATGTAACTCAACCGTAAAACATAACCACAGTCATCCATCTTCCTCAATTTATTGCTTTAAAAAAAATCAGTAAGAGGAAAACTAAGAAGCTTCAAGCATCGCAAGACTGGTTAGCACATCCATGTTTTTTGTTGGGGGTATCTAAAGGAAAAAAAATATATATATTAAAAAGTGAGTGGGCAGGGGGAGCAAGGAAGTAAACAGCCTCGGGGAGCTTCACTTACTGCCGCTGTAATCTCTAAGAACACTTGGTCCACTGATTATGGCTCTAAAGCCGTTTTCCTGGAAAATGCCTGAGTGACGATGAAACCTCCGCTGTTCACACTGGCCACTCTATAATTAAGCTTTAACCCTCTCAGAAAGGATTTGTCAAATGGAAACTTGGGGTCCGCTCACTGAACCCCCATTAGCCCCCCCCCCCCTCCCTCCTTCCCTTTCAAAGTTGTCACTCCTCTGCCGACTTGCAGCCAGAGCAACTTGATGAGCCGAAACACTGGAAAATTAAAAACTTGTCCTTCCGTATGGCCTACACAACAATGGCCTGTGTGTAAAGACACAAGCTGCAGAAACATAAGCTCTGCTGCCCTCTCACAGATTTATATCTTCACTGAGTTAATCTGGTGAACTGCTTTAAGTAATGACACCCATTAATCGCCTATATAATTTACCAGAGAGACTGGTTTTAGAGCTTATAGGACTTCTTTTGTTATACCTGTGGCATGGAGAAGTACGGGGGAGGGGAGTGTTAGAGAAAGGAAGCCCTCATGATATGTCTCAACTCACCTAGAAATTAATCACACACCTTTAGGCGCTGATTATAAAGACCTGTGATAACTGGAGTAGCCTAATCATCTGCATAGCCGGGAGGAGGACTCATTCCTCCAGGATAAAAGCTACACCAACTTCTTGTCTTTCTCATTTCTGCTCCTTTTTTTGGGGTTGATGTGATCAGAAAATCTGATTCAACTTAACTCTTGACCTTTTATTGTCTTTAATTGTTGACCTTTACGCAATACTATGCCCCTTTTACGTCTTAGGATCCGTACATTTCTACATTTTTGAGGAATGCTGGTCTTTATCCCTTTTAGCCAGCTGGAAATCTGAGCAACTTTATGTCCCCAGATCTAGACAAAGAGATTTTTGGAGACAAATTTAGACCAATCAGTGTCACCATGGCAACATCAGGCATCAGGTAAGCAGGGTGAGCAGCGGCTGTGATTGCGATTATGTTATTCGAGCGACAAGGGAGAGACAATGCATTGAATTATGCTCTTATCTTCGTATTGAATTAGACTTTTTTTAGATATATTTTTACACTTTCTTGTTTGAGAAATATATTTAGAGAAAAAGTTGATTCCTTGTTAAAAGTTAAATGAATAGATCAAGATTAAAATAGCTACTTGGGTGTAAAAATCCCAAGAAGAAATAACTAAAACCAACACACAGATCTGGATCCCTTTAATTACCTTTTTTTTTTTTTATCTTATCAGCCTATTATCCCTTAGTTTCTTGGGATGGAGCCAAGCGAGCTCAGTTTTCTAGGTCCCAGACGCTTTAGCAGACAAAGCTTTTGGATCCACATGTTTGCACAAGCAGCTGTGGAGTGGGACTAATAATCTCACTTTTCATTAAGACAAAAGTAAACATCTTTTAAGTATTAATTTAAGCTCAATACTAAACACTTGTAGAAATCCATTCAGACTCTAAATTTCACGACCATGAAACACAGTAAAATAATGAAGAAACTGAATTTACCTTAAATGCTGTTGACTAAAATTGGCATCCACTTGGAATCCAGTTTAGTAATAATAATAATTAAACAAAGAATCTAACTTTTTTCTAAGCAGCATCATTTCAGAGAAAATTTGTGAATGACCAATTCTTTACTGGAGTACATTTCTCCAATCACAGTCATGGAGATTTAAAATCCAGAGTCCTGGGGCTTCTTTTACGATATCTTCTCTACTCCCCTCCCCTCAGGTCTTTGAAAATGTTTAGGTTTGGAACTGAGTGAAAAGTAGATTTTTTTTTGTCTAGTGAACCATTTCTGTGTAAATTTGTGTAGTTTTCTTGGATTATTATCCTGATGCGATAAAGACCTACTAGTTTTTACTGGCAGTTTTCTGTCAATGTGCCATATAGCTATTTAAATTCTTTGGGTATTTCAAGACTCCCATTATAAGGTTCGCCGGGTCTTAGGAAAAGATACTAGCCGTAGCATTAGAGATCATCCACCATCTATACATTAGGCAAGAGGTGCTTTTACAAACATTCATCCTTTGTTTCATGCCAGACCCACTAAAATGGTTTGCTGCAGATCATATAATTCTTAGACTCCCCTAAGGTTTTAAAATTAATCAGTTTATTGTCCGATTTTGAATTAAGTTCCAAGAAAAAAAGTTGCATCATCATTTTGAAAGGTTTCTCTTTGCAAGTGGGTGTTCTTATTTTTTTAATGTCGCCCAACTTATCCGTTCTTTGAACTTTCTTAACGGCTGAACCAACACGTTTTGTTCAGATTTGTTTAGGAAAGTCAGCACAAGTAAAGATGGCTGAACATGGAGAGGAGAAGCAGCAGCAGTGTTGTCACCCTGGCAGATATGAGTTGACATAAAAATCGATATGAAACCTCCTGTAGTTAAAGAAAACTTACATCAAAACGCTAAAGGCGAAAGGGTAGAATGAGCAGTTCACTCACAGTTAGCAGCATTTGCAATAATCAACAAAACAATAAATACAGGGGAGGGGGAAAAAATGCATAATGTGCAAAATTCTCTACTCTATGGTGGGCAACACACCAAATCTGCTCAATCACCTGACGATTATTAATAATAAAGAAATAATGTAAAAGGTAAATGCAATTTATGGGATATAATTCACCTTTTCCGATTGTCAAAGGTGAATGTTTATCTTAGTTTGCTTTTTATACAATACTGTAGTGGGAATAAACACATTGTCAGGATTATCAGACTGTGGAACCAAAATTCAAGCTAGACACTGAGTTATGTTTAAAAGGTTTATTAAACCTGCAGTCGAGGAACGTCTGCAGGAGCAAGCTAGTTTCTTCCTGGCAGTGGCGAGAGCAAGCTTTACTCTCTGCAGACGCATCAGACGGGATGGCAGAGATCAGTCCCACAGCCAAGGGGCAGGCGAGGGTCATGCTCAGAAAATCATATGGGCAGGCACTCAAATCCAAAACATCAGGCAAGCTCGTAGGTCAGGGAACAGAAAACAGGTGTTGGGCCAGATATCAGAAGCCTGGTGGAAGTCTGACAAAGGCAAGTGCAAGGCAGGGAATCCAGGAGTTGGAGTCGAGGTTGACGTGAACATGGAGAGTCTGCCGGACATCTACAGGCAAAAGCTTTTAATATTCTGGCCCTGACTGAGTGACTTAGCGGCGCTTAAGCAGTGCAGGAACCAGGTGCAATGCATGAAGCTGATTGCAGCAGAGCAGTGGAACAGGTTACACTAGTGAGACATGACGCCGATTACAGCGGAGCAGGTGGCCGTGGTGGAAAGCAGAACAATGTATAATGAAAAAAAAATGTCTGTTCCAAGGCAATTTACTGTTCAACTCAGCACACACGTTATTTTTTTCAAACTCAAGGAAATTTTGTTTTAAATCATTTAAACTTGAACATTTACCAGCGGTGATTGTGACTTCCCCCCCAATAAGCAAGCAGTCCCATTTTTATGTGCCCACAGCGCACAATTCCAGTACGGTTTAGGGTACATTTGTAATGGTTAAACAGAACATGCTTTTTTTCCCAGCATGCCTCTCAAACGACCTAGTACCATGTGGATATTATCTGTGTTGGTTGTTATGGAGACTTGGCTAGCACCAGGAGAGCCTTTTTTTCTCTCTCTCTCTCTCCCTTATATTCAGCTCGCTGGTGGCCAGATAACCCCATGTCCTTGTCAAGCCTTTTTTGTCAAAATCCCTGTTTTAAACTTTTTCATTATTGTTCTGATTGCAGATATGGGCAAGTTAAGGTAAGCGGCTGAGCAAGTAGCTGATTTATGAAGGTAAGCCCAAATCCGCTTTAACTGAATAGGATGCTACTTTTCCTTTCCAATTTTAAAGAGGAGCAGAGGAATTGGGAAGTCGAGGAGGTGCGTCTATACTTTAATCGACCAAAATAATAAATAAGTACACATTTTGAAAAAAAATCTTCAGTTACAATAATTTTATAAGAATTGTTAGGGGCGTCTCCAGATGTGCCACTGGTGATTGTACAAAACCTTTCATAACATGTGATTTTTTTCTCTGGAACAAATGTACTCAGAACTGAAAGTAGGGTTTTTCTAAATTGTTCAGGGTGAGATTATGATACTGTAATAAAGGTAAAGTTATTTTGAGGCTTTGTATACCACATTTTTACCCAAGGGTGCAAGGATAGAGTGTTTTGAATATTTTCCTGTTATGTATTTTGTTTCTTGGCCCTCTCCCAAGGCGAAATATTTCAGACAATAAAAAGGCTTATCCCCATCAGAGAGGGCTTTTCATTTGAATTTTCTGCTCCACCTCATTGCAGTTTGGACTTTCCACGGCTGTCGTAATCAAATAGAAAACCTTGAAAGGAGCGTCACTGATTGAAATAACACTTAATTGTTATGCCCTGTGCCATATTTACCTTGTCCAGCCAGCACAGGCGCAGCATTTTAAGCAGTAATGAGTGTAACCAAAGAGTACAATGCAGCATGACACAATAATTACAGACATTTGAACATCATCAATTCAAAAATTAAGCTTCAACTAAAACCTCTTATCCTAAGCCATCTAAATTACCTAGTACAATATGAATTACTGTCTGTAGCTTGCAGGGAAAGTAATGCATGCACCATTCACCAATGTCATTTAGATAATTAAGCAGAAAATCTTTGATATCAGCTACTTGGGACTGAAGGAATAGAAGAAAGAAAAAAAACAGGGAAAGGCATGTGATGACTATGTGTGCGGTCTTATCCAGAGAAGTATTTTTTTTTTTTTTTTTGTGAAAATGGAAAAAAAAATCTCCCAGATTGCACAGATGGACAGAGTAAAGGCATTCAGAGTGGAAACGAATAGATGTGTTGAAGTTTTCTATCCATACAAACACGAGCACCTGTGTTTGTGTAAATTGGACAACACAATACTGGCAGCAGAGGAGCAAGCAAACCCTCTTACCTTTGCCAAGTGGGAATTGATCCATTTTGTGAACGTCCTTTTCTGCACCGCCTCCTGCTCATCTGTAAATCAGAGCCCAGAGCATTGCCATTAGTCCTGAGTGATAATAAACAAATAAGGGATTAAAACGCAATCTTCTAATTGTCTATCGGTTTGAGAGCCGATTGGGCTTTTCCAGAGAGCGCACGGTGGATTCTAATTAACTTTGATTTATCGCTTTATGTCTGATGTGTCAGAAGACAGTCACACCGAATTTTTTTTACCCACTGCTAACGTACTATGAAACGTCTCTTGGCATTTATCAGTGACATTTTCACAAGCTGAACTCGTCTTTTTGTGGACAGGAAATGCTGTTCTTGAAAGTGACCTTTCAGATGTTAAAAAGGGCAGCACATGAAGCCAAGCGCACTGCACATGTACTGATTTACCTACCCATAAGGTTGCTAGTTGTGGCCATTGTGATAAAGGGCAATTAGCAAAAGGAGCAATCAATAGGATAGATGTCTGTTAAAGATGTCCCCTAAAAGGGCACTCAGCTCAAATGAAAGCACAAAGGGGTCAAAAGCCTGATTTAAATAGTATCATTTTTTTTTTTACTTTATTTATTTAAAACCTAAATTGGACAATAGTTAACATGAGCACCTCAGTCCATCATTTAAATGTGCCAGATTTAGTCACAGAGGTGAATTCCCATCAAAAAACACTGACAGACATTGTATGAAACTAAAAGGAGCACCACTGATCACTCCTATCAAAGTAAACAAGTCTGCAAATCAAAACTCAGTAAGAAGCAATAAAGAAATATGGTAGATACTATAATTACATACAATAAATGGTATACATTCTTTAAACATCATTTTAAATATTATGTATATACAGCAGTAAGAATGATTGTTGCATTTCTGTTATAAATTAAAGCAGTTGTGTAATGTCACGCATTTGTTTTACGTTTATGTGTAAATATAAGAAAGTTATCTGAGGCATTTTTACTCATGGTCATCATACCATGAGAGTCTCATACTGATCCATGCCTAGTCGATGGGTAAATTGACTAGGTATGGATTTCTCCAAGTAAAATTAATTAAAGCCCCTTTTTAAACGTGTTTTAAAAGGTCATTTATGCTGTCTCTTTGCTACCACCAAAACATCTAGACTTAGATTTCTATTTACAGACCATAAATACAGTTTAACTACATTTTAGATACAAGCATGGCTTGCATAATAAATCAGAGAAATTACCAATAACAGCTGATGGTTCCTCTGCTGTTTAATGTTTGTTTATTGCACGTGAATATGCAAAGTCATCTGCATACCTCTGACAAATAACCTGTTATAATCGCTCTTAAATGACGGCATTTACACAAAAATTAAAAAAGAAAATGTATACAAGATCAGTATTGTTGTAAAGTAGTATGAAAAACAATTATTCACTACCAAGCAATTATCATCACAGGTATAATAATGTTTTCTTTCTTTAAAGATTATATGCATATTGCCTCAAACTTAAAATATTCCCACAGTTTACAAATAGCGTTAATATCAAGACTGTCCACGATTTTTGCAATCTGCCCTATTTCCTAACTACTTTGTTTGTCTTTTAGAAACATGACTTTAAGCTAGCTGACCAGCAGTGAACTGCAACAGGTTGGGGCAATGGGTGGGGCACGTTATTCTATACTCCATCAAAGTATCCTATTTATATTATTTTAAAAACTAGGAACAGTATTTTGGATAATTTAGCATTTTTAAGACGATAACTCTTGGTATACCTTGAAACTGGTAACCCACCAATGACTAATGACAAGTAAAATGAGCTAGACATACCCATACCTTAGGAAAAATCATTAACCTGCAAGATAAAAAGCAGAGTACCTAAGGTTGTACCCTGAGGTACACCAAGATTACTATCAATTGGGTTCCACCTAACTGGCCATATATATTATTTTATATTTCAAGTGTGAAGGAATGACACTTGAAATATAATATCATGAACATGAAATTGCAAATGCTAACACTAAGATGACAAATGCAGTCCAATACTTTGTTGCAGCTTTGTCTATCAACCATTTTAGAAAATATATCACCTTTGCAAAGACACGGCTTTCTGCATCTCAATAATTATTTTGTTTTACTGCATATGTAATGGTAAGAAAGATTTCCACTAACGCACCACCATCATTTAATTTTCATTTCATAATTTTCAAATTCAGTGTGTATCAATACTTCTCAAGCTTTCTGTGATGCGCATTTACTGTCACCGTGCCATTTCTGTCCCATCTGGACCCTTCAGCAGTCTCCTTGAGATAAGCACATTAGCAAGGAGAGAGAACGACGTGTGACACAGTGCCTTCCATTCTACCTTAATGAAATCTGCTGACGGGCTGATTACACTCAAGTTGGTTAGTGTGTCAGTGGATACAGTGGGCAGATGTGAAGAGAAAGGCGGAGTGCACGTCAAAGGGCAGGAGATTGAGAAGGGGTGGCATTGGCGTAATAGCGGCGGAGGGGGTCTGCTGTTCATACATAATGCAGATACATCCCTGCGTAGTCACCCGTGCCACTGAGCAGATCCCTGTACTATGAATTAATCTTTTGATTGGGTCTGGGAATGATCAAATATTGATGGGCTGAAATATTGGACGAAAATGGGGAGAAATTTAGACCCTTTAGCGGGAACACGCACGGTGGAGGAAACGCCTGCGTGTGCCAGCTCGTGGGGCTCAGGGACGAGGTGACTTTGAACTCGCACACTCACCAATTTACCGTAAGCACGCACGAACACACTCAAGTTCTCGCTCATTATCACAAAGGGGGGGCGGGGGGGGGGGGGGCACCACTCAGCAACCGAATGTGACAAAACATCTTCTGGATCACTTGTCTCACCCTCCCACTTTGACCCTTGCATTGAGGAAAACATGTCAACAAAATCTCATTTAATTCAAAATTTGTATTTTTTTTTTTAATTCAGTTGTATAGGACAGCTTTACACCCAGGCATAATTAGCAGGGGAATACGTCTAAGCTTAATGCAAACTGTTTGTAAAAACGCTTCGGATACGTTGCCTTTAAATTAGACGAGTAATCAGAGCGGAGACCGTTTAGTCACATCCAAGCACAGATAAGAAGAGAGTTAGGCAGCTGCAGGACCAAACAGAGAAACTACACATATTAGCAGTCACAACCCTGCAATGTGATCCACGCAAGGGGGGGGGGTGTTACTTGTCTGCTGGGTTTGCTTGTTCCACTCTCTGCAGGCTTCAAAACCAGCAGCCTCCAAACTCAAACACAAACATATACAGTCTGCCAAGAAACGTGCACTTCATACGTGTGTCAGTTTTATACAACACACTCTCAAATAGAAAAAAAAAAAACACACACACACACGTTGCACAATTGAAAGCATGTACAGACTCAACGCTGCAATGCAACACTAAAAATACACACACTACCATGCATGCAGAAATATGCACACAGGAACTTTCTCTGCCGCTTTCTCCCACCATGTCTCTCAGCAGGGCACACTGCCGCGCAGACACGCTGCCCCACTTACCTCGCAGGTAGTGGTGGAACCCTGCCACCAGGTTGAGAGATGTCTTTTTCGGGGAGCCTTCCCCCCTTACCCGCCGTGCCATCTTTTAGCCCAGACCTCATGCAGGTTTCTGCCCGTTTTCATGAGGACATTGGGAGGACGTCCACGACAAGCTCCGGGAGAGAATTGCCCTTGCCTCTGCCCTTGCTGCCTTTCCTTCCTCTTTTTTTTTTTTTTTTTTTTTTTTTTTTTGGGAGATGGGAGCCGTCTGCGAAGAGCTCCCTGAAGCTATGGACCTCCGGAGATGACAGCAGCTAAACTGTTGCTCTGAGGTAAAAGACAGAGGAATGAACAACCCTGTTGGGTCTTCGCTCGTTCTTCACGTCCTCTCCGTCCTGTCCTGTCCTGCGGACTCAGTCACACTCAGTGTTTTTCCTGCCTGTTAAGCAGCTTGGGAGTGTGATGAGAGAGTATGCGTGATACTCAGAGTGTTTGTGTGCAACTGAGTGTATGTGTGTGTGTGAGCGCTGCGCAGTGCCGGCTTGCCTCAGCATCAATCTTTCCTGCTCAGACCCCCCCCCCCCCCCCCCCCTATACTCTCTACCTTTGGTCCTCCCACGTTTACTCTCTGCTGCAGGAGCAATCCACTTCCCTCCACTGGCCAGCCAATCGAAGCGCGTGGGAATGGGTGATGTCACAGCAGCCCCGTCCTGCTCTAGAAGGGGAGGACCATTGTGGGTGGGTTTGAAGGGGACCGTTTAGCAGGTTAGTGGTGGGAGCTCGACTCTGACAGTACCGCACACACAGTCGCTCCCACATAGCATCGCTGCGACACACGTAGAGGAATCCCCTATGTGATTCTGGCACTCTCGCCGCTCCTTCTCATCCACGCGGCTGCCATGCGGAGCTGTGAAACATGCAGCCCTTCTGCTCTGGAGTACCTACAGGGGAACACGCCACCACTGACAGTCATCCTGTCTGATCTGCGTGTGTACTCTCTTCAGAAAGGATCTGCTTTCATGTAAACCACAAACAGTGCATCTGTGTATTTTGGAGCCTCTGGGCAGACTGAACACAATAAAGCACAACAATGTGTGAGTGGAGGTTCAAATACAGCGTGGCTGCACTGGAATCAGAGCTGGGAATGTCATAAATAAAACCCCGCCACATCAGAGACCCTCTAATCCTTAAATGCTTGTGTTCCTAGTTTTCAACATTGTATTCCTTAAATATATTATGTAATAAATGACACTTTTATAATGAACTAAGTGACACCAAGGTATCTAAAACCCCCTATTATTCTGCCAATAATAATAAAATGCTTGGGAAATTTTAGCAAATGGGGATAGCAACAATAAAATACATTCTTTCAAAAAACCATGTGATAAAAAAGTAGTGATTAGTGAACGCAGTATAGTAAGCATATTTCACGTGAGTATTTTTACTGAGGGAAGGACATTCAAAGTTAGCCTTTTTCCGTATCTGAGGTGCTTAAAAATTATGTCAGAGAAAGCACAGTGAACTAATAAGTTGGTTAAAAACAATGTATGTTGTTTGTTCAGGCTGCTGCAGCAGAAAGCTACACTGAAGCTGATGCTCTTGATGTTGCTCCTTCACCATTTTGTATGCTGCTGGTTTGAAAAGAAGTAATCTGCCAAATGACATAAACTTGTATTGAATGAAGACATTTCAGCGGACCAGAAAGCGGACCAGAAAGCCGACAAAAACAGACAACAGGCCAAAAGTATCAACGCAAAGGCGTGCTAGCCTACAGTCTCGATCTGGCTAGTGCTAGGTGTGCCAGTTGTGCTAAACTCTAAAAGAAGATACTTCAGACCGTTTAAAATGTTGACTTTCTAATCGCTTTGTCCCTTTTTAAAATAGTAAATCTATTTTACAGAAACTGCCATTCACACACAATGTGAGAACGCATCTGTAAATAATTAATGACTACTCTTAGCACAAAGGTTCCAAAAAATGCCCAGAATGCTGTTTTTACATATTTGTATTTTATACATCTTAAAAGGAAAATAGAGATTAGCTAAAATTAGTACAGGCACAAAAACAAGAGATGAGTCTCATAGAAATATGATAAAAAGAAAATCCCCCAGGAAAATAGGAGAATGCCTTTGAATATTAAGCAAACTGGAATAAAGAAAATAGCATGTTGTGTGGCACAGCGGTGGTGCAGGGGTAGAGCATGGGAACCTTGCTTGGAGGACAACCGGACTGTAGTCCGGCTGTCCCCGGTTCGATTTTATACGCCCATTTTCTCAACCTCATTTCCTGTCAGCTTACTGTCAAATAAAGGCCACTATTGCCATTTGGTAGCTAGCTAGCTAGCTAGATTAGATAGATAGATAGGTCTCAATCTCTACCCCTCTGCATCTAATTTGCTGGGAGCTTAGTGTCTCCTAATGGTGCTAAATGCATTCCTCACTTCCCCGCCCATCTGGAAAACTCTTGCACATCGAATTTTTATCAGGTGAGAGAGAGCAGCATGATGGTGACAGTGAAACAAATGAAACAGCTCGTAAAGAATTGCAGAAGGTCCATATTCAGAGATATATTAGATAAGCAACTTGTTTGTGAAGGAAAACTGCTCTGGTTCTGGGAGGGGCAAGGAGGAAGAGATGTTTAAAGGGACAGAGTGATCCTAGATGTCACCTAGAAGAGATGACAGGTCATCACATTTGCTCTTGTTTTCTACTAACTTTACTAAAGGATATAAAAATTTTAGAAAACCCAGGAGATTGCAGGCTGCTGCATGATTGAAAAACTCTTGAAGACGTCTAAGCAGAGTATGCTACCACTGTGTTTGCAAAACAATAAGCAGATTTGATTTAAAACTTTGGATGAAGAACTTTCAACAATAGTCATTATCAATAGTGTTATCAAAGGGTCAGTAAACTGGTTACGGAGTAAAATGGCCTTTAATTTAATAATAGTGTTCATTTGAAACAGTTGTTGTAGTTCCTAATTGATAACTTTAGTTATAAATCCATTTCAGTTTTTCCCCCACTGTGATTTAGTACTTTTTCTAATTACTGAAATAGTTTTACCATCATAATGTGCAAAAAAAATAAAAAATAAAAGTCAGCTGCAGTCTTGTTTGTTCAACTACTTTATACACACACACACACACACATACACCCTTCAGGCACATCTATCCAAGGAGCTGGGATTCCTGTGGTTATTTATTACCTCGTGATGCTTTTTCAAACGGTTTTGATTGCCTGCAGAATAATGCAAGTGATGCATTTTGTAATGCTGAAAGGCAAAATCCAGAAGAAATTAGGATCAGCATACTGCAACAATTCTCTCCCTTTAAACATCAATTCTTCTGTCTGATGTCCTGATTTCATGTGCACAAATGGACACCAAACAAGCGGGCATTGGGAGCTGTGGGAATATTAAAAGCTCCCAGCTCCTCTTTGAAGCCAAATTCAGAGACTTTCCTGGAAAGCAATATTCACACTGAAGAGGCCTGCTGGTTCCAATATCAGCTTTCGAGATGAAAGGACCATTCATCATTTTCTGTGATTTTTTTTCCCCTTCTCCTTTTGTTCTTCTGCTTCTTCCCATAAGAGATTTTAATTATGAAAGTCATCAATAACCAATGGCAGCTGTCATCCGCTATCTGTCTGCTGATAATCACACTGCTGACACTCGTCCCTTTAACAGCCCTCAAAACTGGCCGCTACAGTGTGATCATAAGCTTTATCCAGAGTGATACAAGGCTGCTGAACATTTATGTGAAGAAATGTTTATGCCAGCCTGGGTTTACATTTGCATTGCCTTTACTTTTTAAGCTCAGCTCACAAATCCAGCAGCATTCAGAGGGGCTATAACTTTTTTCCTATTCATGGTCAATAACAGCATGGCTAGAAATCCTTGGCATGCAAAGTGTTTCAGCTTGGAAAAATCTATTGTTTTTACATACTGGTCTTTCTGCAGAACTAGTCAGCACAAAGAATATCAATGTTATAAATAATAAAAGCCTATTTTTGTGTTTATTCACGCATTTATGTCAAGTTAACTATGTCTCAGCATGAAATGATTTATTGTCTATGAACTACATGCACATTTTAGAAGTGTGAGGGAGCTATCCATGGTGCTGAAACTGTCAACGAGAAACATTTTATCTGACAGGGAGCCTAAATTTAATCCAGCTTTATTACAGCCGCAAATAGCTATGCACATGTCGAATTCCTGCTTATTTCTGTATGTGTTAAAGAATTTTTCCCACCAGTGGCCCTAGGGCAAAAACAAGTAAGCTGAACTTCTCTAGTGAGTTAAACAGCTTTACAAAAACAACCCCAGGACAAAATCAAAACCAGAGGATACAGATTCAAGGGACTTATTAGGCTTCACCATGGGGGATGAGAGAAACACAAGGTGAGCAGGTGCAACCAGACACACAAACACACACTCAAACAGAGACTGAGTTGTTTTCTCTTCTGCTGCATGCACAAAATATACAAGAACAGACTCCTTCAGGCTGCAGATCTCAGGAGTGTTTCAGGCTTTCCAATAGAGAAAAAAAAAAAAGAGGTGGGGTGAGGGTTAAAACAGACTGAACCTCAGCTGTTCGGGATCTCTGCTGGAACCCCCGGCAGCCTAACAAAAACAAAAAGAACACCAGCTCACAGAGGCTGTAGAGGTCTGGATGTTAGTCATCGCCCAGCGTTTACACAGGTATGTCTGCAGGCTGCGCCGCTTCTCAAAGAGGGGAGGAACAACATCTTTTCAACCATTAAAAGGAAAAACAAACGCCTCCTCCTGAAGGGCGGGGTAGCGCTTCTTCTGCTCGTACTGTAATCTATTCCCCCTAAGGATATTTGGATTTCCTATCTGAGCAACCAAGAGTGCTTATTAAGTCCTTAAAGAAGTGTATAGTGACACAACGCCACCTAGTGGAAATGCAAGGTGATAATTACATCAAACGCTTGTTTCATGTTTGAAGAACCTAGTGGGATCAGATGAAAGATGAGGGGAACATAAGAGCACGTATTAAATACAGCTTGGCCAGTCACACAAGAACGAGTTTTGACAAATTAACTGTAAAATGCCACACACTCATCTACTGAATAT
Organism: Fundulus heteroclitus; assembly: GCF_011125445.2. Classification (NCBI taxonomy): domain Eukaryota; kingdom Metazoa; phylum Chordata; class Actinopteri; order Cyprinodontiformes; family Fundulidae; genus Fundulus; species Fundulus heteroclitus. The sequence goes on along the minus strand of NC_046375.1, from coordinate 10,683,870 downwards.
TAATCTGGTAATACACTTACTCCACTGAAGTGGTTTACAAGCATGTTCATACTCCTTAAACTTTTTCTGTTTTATTACACTACAGCTGCATACTCAGTGTATTTAATTGGGAATTTAAGTAATAGATCAAGATTATGTAACATATAATCGTGAGATAAGAAGAAGAAAAAAAACTCTGGATGGCAATTTGTCTTCCAAATAGAAATCTAAAAGTTCCCGTGGGTATTTATATTTAGGTCCTTTTAATATGATACCCTGAAATAAAATCCAGCACAATAAGCTGCCTTCAGAAACCACCTAATCAGTTAATAAAGCCCTCATGTATGCAGTTTCACCTCAGTAGAAATACAGTTGTTTGAGTAAATAAACGGCATAAATAAAATCAAGGGACACGCCATACAGGTCAAGAATAATGTGCAAAACTTCTCATGGAGAACGATTTTATTCAAAACTGGCACAACTGCAAACCTACCAACACATGTCCTTCCCACTAAACTGCAAGGAGAGCATTAATCAGGGTCCCTGGATACTCTGGAGGGGCTACGTATATCCAGAGCTCAGATGGGAGAACATGTCATTAAGACTGCTATTAGCAGTGCACTGCAGACATATGAAATTAATGGAGGAGAGGCAAGACTAAAGATGATGTTGAAAAGAAGCCAGCAGACCAGTTTGCTGTTTCCCACAATCCATGTAGGGAATACAGAAAACAGTAACAGAAGGCGCTTCAGTCAGATTAGACCCATAGCTAAATGCTATGTATGGACTTAAATGGACACTGTGTGTCGCCCTGAACATACCATCCCTACAGCAAAACATGTTGGAGGCAGCATCATGCTGTGGGGATGCTTTTTTTTTTTCTAGCAGGAACATGGAAATGGGTAATGGTTGGAAAGATGGATGGAGCTAAATTCAATACAATGAAATGGTTTACATCAAAGTACAATTTACCCAGTACAAAGATCCAGTAAAAGGCACAGGCTATAGGTACATCTACAATATTAAAACACCATAAAGAAGTTCAATACGTTATGTCACTCATTTCAGAAAGTAAAACTTACTATAGATTCATGACAGAGTGAATTTTCAAGCCCATACTTCTTGTAATTTTAAAGTAAATGGCCTTTAATTGTATTGCACTTTAATAAGTCCCATGCCCCAAAGCACTTTTTATTCTACATTCAGTCATTCACACACATGGTACGCTACATTGTAGCTACAGCCGCCCAGAGGCTGTTATACCCAAAAATCCGTGTCTCAGAATATTAGAAAATTGTGGGAAAGTTAAAGATTGTAAACATGTGATGTCAAACCCTAATTAGCTAAATAACTTCAAACACCAGCAAAGATTTCCTGAGCTTGTGAATGGTCTCTCATTCTGGGTCAGTAGGCTACCTAATCATAGGGAAGGACTGTTGACTTCACAGTTGACGTCATTGGCCCCCTCCACAAGGAGGGTAAGCCAAAGAAAAAAAGGTATTTGCTAACAAAGATGGTTGCTCACAGAGTGCTGTATCTAAACATATTCATAGAAAGTTGAGTGTAAGGAAAACGTGTGCTAGGAAAAGGTACACCAGCAACATGGATGACCATACCCTTGACAGGATAGAGCGCTAAAAGGAAAGAGGCTGAAGTCAGCGCATCAAGAACCGCTGCACACAGATGAATCCTACATATGGCCAACACGCATTTAGGAGAAAAAAAAAATAGACTACTGGTCAGTGGTCCAAAGATCTCTTTTCAGATTTAATTAGAATTTGCATGTAATTTGGAGAAAAAGGTCCCAGAGTCTGGAGGAAGAGTGTAGAGGCACAGACTCCGTACTGCTTATAGTGCAGTGGGATGTTACCACAGTCAGTGATGATTTGGGATGCCTAGTCATCTCCTGGTGTTGCTCTAATGTTTCAATTTCAATTCTACAGTCAGTGTAGCCTTTTGTGAGGATATTTTAGAGCACCTCATGCCTCCTGCTGACAAGCGTTATGGAGAGAACGATTTCATTTTCCAACAGGACTTGGTACCTGCCCACACTGCATGGTAACAAAAGCTGGTTCAGTGGCCATGGTGTTAGTGTGCTTGATTAGCCAGCAAATCAGCCTGACCTGAACCCCGGGGAAAATCTATGGGTTGTTGTCAAGAGGAAGATGAGAGACACCAGACCCAACAATGCAGCTGACCTGAAGGCTGTTGTTAAAGCAACTTGGCTTCCATTATAGCTCAGCAGAACCACAGGCTGATTGCCTCCATGTCAGTGCCACATCGATGTAGTAATTTATCTTTAAAAAAAAAGCTCCAACAAAGTACTGAGTGAATAGAAATTAACATAACTTTTTATAGTCTGGCATTTCTATTTAAAATTGATTTATTTATTTATTTTAATACTCAGATTTTCTGAGGCAATGAATTTGCGATTTTCATTATCTGTAAACAATAATTATCATAATTACAATAAATGAAGGCTTGAAATATTTCCCTCTATGTGTAATAAATGTGATGTAATGAACATATGTGATTCACTTTCTGAAATGAGAGGGACAAAACTATTCACAGGTTTTTTATGTTCCTATAAATATAATTAAAGGTGGCGAGAATTCAAATTCTTGGTCTCTATTTAACTTGACAGCCTGAGCTGTTTTGAACAGAAGAATGGGCAAAATCTCAGTCCCTGGATCTGCAAAACTGACACAGAAATAGTTAATTTTAATTACCGACTCATGGGAGTTGAATATAAAAGCATACTATAATTACCTGATTAACATTTATGAAACATTGTAAAACCATTTATCGTAGTCCGTCCATTTTATAACTATGCACTACATTGTGCTGGTCTATTATATAAAATCCTGAAAACATAGATTGATGTTTGTGGCGAAATGTGGAAAAGTTCAAATGTAGAGACAACACGGCCCTCTTTGGGTAATGTATTTTCATCTGCTGTGCAGCATTAATGGAGCAGCCTGTTAAAGCTATCATGCTCTAAAAGGGTGGCATTATTGTTGTGATCTGCAGAGGCATCCCATAATTACTTCACACACATGTAACTGATTTGTCAAGCACAGACTCAACACAAAGATGAGAGCGATTTCACAGGATATGGGGCTTCTGCAGTGCCTTTTTTACCCCCTCTGTAGCCTATTTAGGTACTTCCTAAATTCAGCCCTTTCACCCGAACAATTCCTAATTTTAAAAAATGCTCCTCACACTTGCTCTACAGTAATTTAGCCCTAGATCTGAATAACAGCCCCCATCACACTCTCAGAGCCTCCACTCAACCCTCATGTGTCCATTCAGCCTCTCCATTTGTGATCCCACTTCATTTGCGGCACATTTCTGCCAGTCCCGACGTAAGTGCTGAGACGGAAGTCCAAATGTCAGCCCATTAGCATAGCTAATTACATTTCAGTAATAATGACACCACATTAAAGAGAGCAAGAAAAGGGGGAACAAGTCAAAGTGATTATCAAAACACCCCCCTTTTCCTCTCTCATGCACCATCACGTCCTATTCAGTACCAGATGTGCCGAGAAGCCACTTTACCATTCACAAAAAAACGTGTCCAAATATCACAGTGTTCATTAAATTCAAGCCCGATATGTTAATTTTAGCCATTTCTGCACCTGCAGCAGAGAGACACGCATTTCCATACAGTTCTATTGAGAAAATGGAAGCATGTGAGCATGAAAAGTGAAGACGTTTGAAATGAAATTTGAAGATACTGAAGGAAGGCAAGAAAAACAATGTTTTTCAGCTTAAGAAACTAACATGTACCCTGTGATGAATTAGTGTTATAGTGTGGTGCAGTTTCTTAATCCAGTAAAATGCTTTTAGCAGAACAAAATCCCCATTCGGACAATTTACACAAACAGTCCGAACATGCAGCTAGTTGTCCTCGAGAGGCACAGGGGGCCAAATCAAAACATCGCTCGGGAGGACTAAGAGTATTAGGCAGACTCAATTTGGCTCTGAAAAATATATTCAGCTGGATGCGTCTCTGCTGTGTGCAGGAGACGACTGGAGTGAGCGCGCCTGTGGGATGCTTTATGCGTGTGGGAGTGCAGGAGTGGGTCAGACAGTCTAAGCTCTTTATCCAGGTTCAGTGGCCCGCCACACATTACAAGGACAAATAAGGCGAAAGGACTGGCGTCAGCACACTACATAGATCACAGTGGCCTGAGCAGTAAATTGACTTTTAAAAAAAAAACTCATCTTTGCCGTGAAGTAAAAGAAGATATTGCCTGGAACAGAGCCAGAATAATCTACGAAATCCTGTTTCATGCAACGGATTTGAGTGCATTTGTGCTTTTACGGCGGCCACATTTTCTGTCTCGTCAAAAGGAATCGAAACGCAGCGGTGCTTTTCATTCTTCTTTCATGGGCTCATCCATTTCTTTCACATTTGCAAAAAAAAAAACTGTATTCTAGAGTGATTAAAAGCAGGACTACAGGTTTATTATGTCAAGCAGAAGGCTGTGTTTGTGTCTGGAGGCAAACGCAGAAATGAGACACATGTCATCCTGGTTACAAAAGTAAACATGTCACCGATACATTTTTCACTGCTCCGATGTTTGCACTGGAGGCAAATGAAACGTGATGGTGAATATTATGCATCTGGGGATACAGTAATTGACTCGAGAAGTACGCGTTGACGCTACATGAGTAAACAGAGGAATAAATCTTATTTCCCATAGACGAGTTCACCTCCAGTAGGAGAGGGTAATGAGAGATTTCGAAACGCCCAGGTTTTATTTACACGCCGATTATGCGTGGAGCTATAGTAAATATTGGTTTGTTTAAATGTAACAGCTGGGCCGATAAATCCAAAACACATGATGTTCTGAGCAGGTTAGCATAAAACTTTCAATCACTGGCTTCACTGTTTTGCTGAACTTATCGCTCTATCTGATAAGCTGACCTCCCTGGGGTCGGGGCTTCACAGCGACCTGCTAATTTACTGCTAAAAGGCAAACTTTGCCCACCACCCAATCCCATTGTGACGGGTGGGAAAGGGACTAAGGTGCCTGTGGATGAATGATAAGAGCATACAACGTATCGCAGGCAGGAGTTGAATGCAGCTTGGGGTTAAAAGCAAAAGGTGGACGGATTCTATCTCCTTGGACATTGTTTGGTATGCCAATCAAAGCTATCAGATAGAAAAGACGGACAAAAAGCGCTATAAGTGTTATAGAAATAGTGTAGAGCAAAGATACCAGCTGTTTGCTCCACAATAAATGTATAAAGGAGGTCAACAATGGATTGCAACGATCAGAATCAATCATTTAAATCAATTAACATACATATTAATGCACAATTTTAAAACAAGAACTTCATCTTAGTGATAGATTTGGTTTGAATTATCTAATGCTACAGCCGACCTGTTTTTTTTAACGTGTCAATACATGAATAAAGGTGATTATTATTCAATAAAGGACAACCCTCTACCTATGCTGAAGCATTAAATGAATACAGAGGCGATGGTGTGATATTTTCACACAGCCATATATCTATATAGAAGCATTACTCAGTAATGTAAAAGGTTACAAGTTTGCTTCAGTAGGTTTTATGGACACAGCTACTGGGGCAGTGAGGAGTATAAAACGAATTTCCCGCAAACGTATTCCATACTAATGTGTTGAAATATTTTCAGCTGTATTGTATACCATATGGCTTTGGATCATTTTATAATGGATCATGTTTTAATCTTCCGTTGTATCAGTAGAGGAAAATTATACCTGAACAATTTTAACTCTTTATACCCTCTTTAAAACGAAATGTAATTGTTTGAACACATACCACTATGCCTAAGATATTCCCATGTTCACTCTGACCTTTGTGAAGGCGTGACATTTAAAAGAAGGTTAAAGAGTCAAAGAGCAACATCCTACCAACCCGTTTTGCCTGGGCGGGACCCTCTTAGTGACCTAATCTTGGGATGTGTCACTCAGACCTTCACCGTCTGTCAGGTAAAAAGATTATAATCTGCGTTGCAATAGAATCAGTCACCTTTAAACTTGCAGGATTTAAAAACACAAATACCTGCTAGGATTCTCTATCACACACAGAGAAAGAGAGATATCATTTGATCAAACAACGTTCTGTCTGAACTAAAGATGGCCAAAAAGCCCATAGGGTAGATCTTGTGTTGGCTGTCACGCGACGGCAGCCGTGGCAATGATTCATAAACACAATCTGGGAAGACAAGGAGAGGAAGCAGCGGGGTAGATAACCGAACGTGCCGTAGCTCTGTTTCGCTTTTGCCTATAGGATCTGGTCTGATAGTCCTGAAAGACTCGCTCTGGGTCCTAACCAGACGGTTTAACAGTTCAGCTAAATTGCCATTTTTCCCCCATCAGCGCGACGGGTGAGGAGAACATGCGCGGCTGCTATTTTTAAAGACTCTGCGGCGTTTCTCTGTGTCTGTGTGCAACTCTGGGCACATGAGCATGTGTGACGCTGCGGTATCCAGACCCACAGACGATGAATGTCGGTGTCACAACTAAACGGGAGGCTGCCGTGGCTCAAGGTGACCGTCTGCTCTGGTCTCACTCGCCGCGGCCAAATCATAATGCCGCCTCTGGCACCAGGATGTCACCCTGGCCACGTGCCAAGCTCAGGATCTGTGCCAAGCCTGCAAGCAATCAGAAGAACTGGTGGGACATGTCTCTCTTTCTCCTTTTCCTCCCCTTGTTCAGCCTTATTTTTGTAGTCTTCCTGCTGTCTATCTCGTTCCTGGTTAATCCATCTAACAGGCTCAGTATGGGTCCAACAGCAAGTCCTTCAGACCTCTGTTGCCTGTACCGTATCATCCTGCTTCCCATCCTCCTTTTACTAAACTTCTATCCTCAAGACACTTCAGCACAAGCAAATAGAGCTCAAGGTAATGTTAGCAGGAACAATTCGAGCAGGTGTTTTTCTGCAAACATGAACGTGCTGGATAGGCCGTTAGATGGTAAAACCCAGAGGGCTAGGCAGGAATCAACGCCTCCGCCACCCACAACACAGAGAAAGTCCACTGCATTACTTTTCTCATTAATAAGCAACAACAAAAAAAATACAGAAATTCCACAGCATATGGAGGAGTTCAGGGCTGGGAGGTGTTCAAAGCAGGCTCTCTGTTTTACCGCCATATGGTGTCGCTAATTGGTGTTCTTTCACGGAGAGGTGCACCAAAAGAGGCAGTCTCTAAAACTGGGGCAAAAACTTCTGATTGTTTTAATGTCGCGCGCAGCAGTTACCAACAACTACCAAATTAATGCTGAGTGGAATAAGCCATCCTGTCTGGCTGTGGTTTGAAGAATGTGGTTTATTGGACAACAGTCCCTTGACTGGATAAGGCAAAGAATATTAAAAAACACACACTTTAGGTTTTTACAGGATATGTATGGGAAATGATCACACAACTCAACAAAAATGTGATGAAAGTGAGGTTTCTGCGAAGTGTGTAACTCAAAAGCGAGGTTTAATTGAACCAATAAGATCGTAGCAAGTGATAACATGACATAGATTGCAGGAAAAAATATCCACCCACTTATTGTTAAGCAACTTCTAATCGTTTAGTACCAGCTAAACAAAGAACAGACTTAAGCTTCAATGTTAAAAGACATCAGCTCTTATAAAATTTAATGATAAAATCAAACATTCAAGTCTTATCCTTTAAGACAGGGGTGTCAAACATATGGCCCGCGGGCCGGATCCGGCCCGCCGAACAATTTAGTCCGGCTCTGTGGCTAAATGCATTATCATTATATAAAAAAAATAATAATAATTTTTTTTTTTTTTTTTTTTTCCAGTGTACTGTCTGGCAATGTGGCAATAAGATGCCACACAGAGCTCATCAGATTTGACTTTCACAAGTGGACAAGATAAAAGGAAGAGAATGTAGTTCCTATATTGACCACGAGGGGCGCTGTGTTTTAATTAGCAGATTAAGTTTCAGGTGTGGAAAAATTCAAATCATTTCTTAATTTTTATCTGTTTGATGTATTTTGTCATGCAGGACAGTGTTTTTAAGTTCCAAAAAATGTGAATAAATGTTTTTCAACATTGTATAATCACTGTGATCAGTTCTTATGCATTATGCACAAATAAATGTTTAACTGAGTAAAAGGTATTGTTGAAATTGCACATACTTTTCTTAAAAACGTTGAGGTTATTCATAATATATGGTGTAAAAGTGAAATTAACTTAATATAAAAATCAACAACAAGTCCACATTTATTAGTTCTATTTAATCTTGCAATGAGTTTACTCGTGTGGCCCTCTTGAGATCAGATTAAGCTGAATAGCGGCCCCTAAACCAAAATGAGTTTGACACCCCTGCTTTAAGAGATATACAGAAATACCCAACAAATGATTGTTTTTGATTTATTACACTGAAACAGAATCTCACATCAAATTTTCTTATAAGTTTAAGTAATGCAACTTTGCATGATGAACAGTCAATTTTATATGGGAATTTCACATAAAGGTAAAAAAAAAAAAAAATTCAGGTCAAGTGAAATAGGTACTTAAAGAATTTTGACTCTCTGATTGCCCACATGGCTCAAGAATCAGCAATAGATTCTCCAGACTTCAACTTGTAATCTGTATTAAGTACACCTGAGCACAAAATCAATTTGTTCTTCTGCAACTAGGTCAACATCAAGGGCAAAAAAAAGATAGTGGATTGGCAGAAGGCTGGGCAACAGGATCACCAGCAAAAAAAATAAAAAATTTACGAGATGGCAACACTGTCTGGAGCGTAATATATAAGATTGTCCCTTTGGGTGTGGTTGAGCATCAGAAAAGCTGAAGGGTCGGTCCAGTATTACTCAGAAAGAAGCTGTCACCTAGTAACTCACTAAACTGGAAGAGAAGACACATGCACAGACCCATCTTATGTTTGGAGTTAACACATAAATGATTCAGAGAAGGCTTGGGAGAAAGTGCTGTGGTGGTTTAAAGGAGGAGAAACGATGAGAATGACTGGAAGACCGACACCAAAGGTGAAGACATTATGCCGCACTGACGGTTCAAAGGACTTTAAAAACCTGCACAAAAAGCTCCTTACTACGGCCAGAACACTATAGATGAGTTATGGATGGGTCTTCTAGAACACCACAAATAAAACATAGCACCAGGGATTCGAGACAATCTGCAGAAGGAGCTGAAGTTTTGATTTGGGAAGTAGCAGTGAACAAATCTAAAATTAAAAGACTCCTCACAAGAGATGAGGGCAAACCTTGCCACAGCTACAAGAAACATGTTACTGCTGTACTTGTTAACAAAAGGTTACTCCACCAGAGCTTATGTCATGTTTTGCTAAGAGATCAAATAAACGAGGTCATAATGTTTATATATAATTACTTACATGATCATTTAGTGAGGGTCAAACTGGAAAAGACACAATGGTATTATTCCAGCAAGTCTTAGTCCCACATGTACATTTGAGTTACTGATTAATTTTCATAGATGCTACAAATGTTTAGTAAAGCTGTTTTTGGTAGAGAAATCTTTTGATATATATGACGCAACATTTTAGTTAAGGATTGCCAAAAAGAAAGTGAAAAAAGGTCATGTGCAGCTAGTGTCTTAAAATATCAAATAGTGCCACATCAGACTATTGTTTACATTAGAAATGGAAATAAAATAAAAAAATCCCCTTTTTCCAAAACACTTTGTTAGTTTATAAAAAATCCCTGGAAGCATTACACTACAGCGTGAATGAAACATACTTTGACATCTGCAAACAGCATTTTTTTTTTTAGATTTTATAAGGTGGTGAACTGTACTTAGTTCTGTAACAAAATTGTGTGTGTGTGTGTGTGTGTGTTTGTGTGTGAGAAGGGAGGGCTTAGTGGGAGACTTCTAAATTTAGATCAGTCGGTGCCACGATTGGGATTCAAAGCGCGCATCCACACCTGCACACAGTGATGCAGAGGAGCCACGTGGCTGCTGATGCTGCTGCTTCCCTCTGCTTTCACAGAAACTGCCACCTCAGAAGCCGCACAGGGAGCTGCCATATTGCATCTCGGCTCTAGCGTCACCTGACTTTCCTGTTAAATTGCGAACGTCATCAATCTCACTTTGTCAGCAGGAGGTACTTGATCTTGTCCCGACAGGGAGGCACTGTTTCACTCCGAAAGTTTGAGAGACATTATGATAAAAAAAAAACGACAGATGGGTGGATTAGAAACTCTGAATATGTTTGTTTACCCTACATACAAATGGGATAGAAGGCAGCTGAACACAAAATCAGGATTTTTGTAATATATATTTTTTTTAAAATGTCTCATATTGGTTTTATTTGCGGCAAGTGTTAAATCTAAGGCTGTAGATTCAATAGGAAAGTCCTGCTACTGCTATCGAGTTAAGTGAGAGGTATAAACTTCATCCTGTCAGCTTCTCTGGGGATTAGCTGTCCTATTGTCTGCTGCCCTGTCTATCAACATACAAAAAAATAAATAAATAATCATAGCCACATGCATACTGCTATATGTGTACAAATAAGTACAAATATGCAGCAGGGATGCACAATTATGCAAAAACAGTCAATAAAAGCCATGCAATAGTAATGTCAGCTTCGCAGATCTGCCTTCTTAGCAAAACCAAATATGTAAAAACACTTCCATCTCTTTGCAGCTACATTGCAAATAAAAAATCAAGAGCAATCCGGAATGTTTGCTAAAAAAAAAAACAACAACCTTATAGCAATAAACCAACAATTTTTGCAAAACGCAGCTCATTACATTGCATATGCAAAACCCACACTATTTTACTATCCTATAGTTAATCCCAGCATTATCCAGAGAAGTTATTCATGGTCATGAGCGACAAGAATAAGGAGTGAAAGACATTTTTTTTTTTTGGTACAACACCGGGTCACCTCTAAAAATGCTGCAAACCGAGCTGGGAGACTGAGTGAGTAAGCATTTTGCACCTACCTTGCAGCCTCTGCATCACATTGGCAATACCCCGAGCAGAGTGACCGTAGTGTCCGGGCGATGCCATGGTGCTGTCCTGAGGTCAGCAAAGTCTCGTCCCAGCTGCAGAGTGCCACCTTTGCATGACTGTCATGCCCTGAGCAAGCAGCAGATTGTGTTGCAGCAGTTCAGTGTCTTAACACCAAACGCTGAGTATCAGGACTGAATCATTTTCGGCTTTGCTGCGCTCCCCAGTACAAGTCATCCCTGTTACAGTAGGAGTCTGCAATCCTCACACTCAGCAAAGCTCCTCCCCTGATAATGATGATGTAAGTGCCTGCTGCATGTGTATGCCAGCATGTATGTGTGTGTGTAGTACACATCTTTAAGCCTGCCTCCCTCCCTCGCCTGAGTCTGATGCTTCTGCAGACAAGACGTGCTTCTTGGTCTGCAGGCACACCGCCACCTGCTGTCCAACCAATAGGATTGCTCAAAACAGAAAAACAAGAAATTAGTTAGAAACACAATATAAAAAAAAAATCTAATTTTAGTTTATATTTTACACAAATATTAGTTCAAATGTTTATTGCAACCTAAAAGGATGGCACAGTTGTTTTTTAAATCTAGTCTCTGTTGCAGCAACAACTGAACCCCTGGTGCCCTGCATGATTAAGGTGTCAACCCTGAATAAAATGGGGATTAACAGGCTTTTGCGGCACTTGATGGCACGCTGTGGAGGTAGTGTTTGTATCAGGTGTCCTGGAGCAGAGAAACATGAAGGACAGTGGGCCCCAGGGACCAGGATTGAAAAACACTGATTTAAATGTGACAAAGGAAGATTATGGAAGATTTAATTTTGGGGGAACAACTGAATAAGCTTAAAATATCTCCCTTACTTAGTATATAATCACCAAATTAGATCAAACCAAATGTTCTTTCAGTATATTTGAAATTAGAGGAGACATAATTTTAAATCATGGCTCATTTCTGTTAAGCGCAGTCCTCTTCAGGGTACCGGCAAATACAGACATGAAAGCCAGAGGCATCCAAATAAGAAAGCAAATCTGTGAAAGCAAACCTGTCATATCTATTACTTTCAACAGGTAATTAAAAACCCAACATGTGTTTAAGAGGCATGCTTTGCGTTATATAAATTCTGACATTAATCAAAGTAAATATTGTGGTCGTCTAATTTCCATCTTAATCATGCAGCATCACTGTAGCTTCAGCAGCATGCCAGTCATTTGAATAATTCGGTTATCTCACGTTACACACAGGTGGTAAATTATCACCTCAACGGGATTCAGGGAAAAAAAACCAATTAGACAAACAGCTTGGGAGCTTTATTTTCCTAAATTACTGAGCAAGAACATCTTTTTGTTTGCACATGCAGGTAACCTAGCTGTGTCAGGACTCAACCCGTCACTAAAACCTGAATCTGTTTATCCAGTCTGTTTATTTACATGCACACCGGCCCAAAATATAGAGTTAGACAAAAACGGTATATTAAAAGGAAAAACTGAGTAAATTTGATGCCTGGGATTATAATTTTGCTCTCTAAAATACTGTATCCTGAAATCTATGCACTAATTGTTAGTGTAAAAAATGTATCCAGGTACAATTATACCAGAAGCTTATGGCTGAGGAACCTTTAACTTGGCATTAATAGCAGTATGTGTTTATATTTAAGGATATATGTATAATTTTGGCCATGTGTATAATTACAAAAAAAATACACAATTAATTCGAGCTTGTTTTTAAAATATAAGTGGACTGAATTTACACATGACTTTTCTAGTCATACTGACCTCCTGTGAGGGATTTACGCCCTCACTAACAGGTACTGTAAACCTGCATTTTCTGTATTCTAAAAAAAATATTTTTTGGGGTATTTGGGGAATATTTAAGTCTATTTATTTATTGATGTAACTTTAAGAACTTATTTTTTTGTTTTTTTTCCTTTGAGGTCACCTGGGCAGGTGTTGCCATGGAAGCGCGCCCATGAGCGGTGCTGACCTGATGTTGTCAATCAGCCTCATAAGGGAAATCCACACTGACTGAGAGGGAGGGAAGATGTTTTTGGTTTTGTTTGGATTTAGAGTATTGTTTAGCTTCAAATTTGTTCAAGTTGAATGCAAATGGTTTTTGTTTTGCTTTCCTCTGGAGGTTTAATTTAGTTGATTGTTTCTCAAACAGAAAATGTAAATGTTGTAATGTTTTAATTAGATATGGTACAGGCTCATGCTTTAAAGCTGGGTTGTTTCAACATGGGTGTCCTTTTTTTTTTTTTTGTTCTTCTGCTGTGATTGAGCAAAGTGGAACTGCTTTAGAATGCTTTAGAATGTAAGAACAGCGCTTTTTGCAAAAATATATAAAAAACAGAGCTCTACAATTTTTTTTCTTATTTTTTTTCTGTGCCTCACTGGCCATAAGTCCACAAGGTTTCTGCCTCTACCGCAAACCTTACACCGCCCATATCACTTTACACTATAGCCACATTCACCCATGCACACTCATTCATACACAGACCGCCAGGCAAGTTGAGCTTGAGTGCCTTGCCCTGTGGATACAGCTACATGCGACAGGGGGAAGCTGAAATCAAACCCACAACCTTCCACTTGCAAGACAACTATACTGCCATAACGGTACATAAAAAATTAGGGCTCAAATGTATTATCAAAAGACAAAAACAAAAATGACTTTCCTGCTGGTGATGGGTTTATGTAAACCTCTAACCTGAATTGAACATATTCTGCTGCTTTGTCACCGTTGTCTTGCTTCACGATCTACTGCCTGTGTCGACGCTTTATAAAATATCCCATGACTTCATTACAGCAACCTGTTTTTCTGCTGTGCAGGTTAGAGGGCAGTGGCACAAATCAAATCCCGTTTTACATTTCGAGTTTCTCCTTGGAGATAAAAACTACTCCATTAATTATGCATCTGGTATAAAAAATTAAATAATCAACAATAAAAAAAATGTGTCAACAAAGAGTTCTCAAAAATATATTCTGCTAGACGTCCTGTGTCACCATAACAGATCAATTCGCCTCTTTGAAATGCAGGAGGGGAGGTGTGATGAGCCACGGGGCTCCGAGCACTTATCGCGATGTGTAATCCCATTAGACAAGACCTTTCATCATCCTCTCCGGAGAGTTCTTAGAGGACCTGAAAGAGCTGCTGCAGAGCTCTGGCCAACAATGCCATTCAATACAGGGAGAAACAAAATGAAAACACAACAACTATTAAATGAGCATTGATTGGAGATCCTGCAGCTTTGAGGAATGACTGGCAGCAGGCAAATAAAGGTGGATTCAAGGAGAGGGAATCACGAGGCAGCCCAGAGAAAAATCCCCTCCTATTTCTAGGTCTTTTTTTTGCATCCTCCCCAAAGCTTAATGAAAAAATGTTCCATGCCTTTTTTTTTGTGTGTGTGTAAGAATTGTGAGAGAGAAATGATGTGGAAAATTGTGACTGTGAAATGTTACAACCTGAATAAACCAAACCAAATGCAGGGCAGCATACTAATAACAACAAACATGACAAAACGTGTCCATCCAGTGTACAGTCCTGTCTGCCTGAGCCATGGGAGAGGGATTTATCTTGAACCACCATTCAGAATTACCCATGTCAACACTTCATCACAATATATGTGCATATGTCAGAATCTGCAGGATTGTGTTGCAGGATTGGCAGAGAGCTCTGCAGCAGCAGCAGCAGCAGCAGCAGCAGCAGCAGCAGCAGTAACGGCGGAGGACTGCTGAGTCCTGCATTTTCATGCAGCAAAGCTTGGGGTGACCTCCACTGCTCAGAGCCCCTCAGGAGCAAATACATTCAGCACAAGAGTGAGCAGAGAATACAGCAGAGACAAAGCTCATGGGTCAATACGAAAATCTTCCAGCAGTTGCAACAAAAAAAAACAAAAAAACAACCCCAACCCTTTAAGATCCGTTTTATTATCTAATCACTGCACAAACAGGGAGCTGGGCCCAAGACCAGAGTGGTAATCTCTTTGATTCTCAGTCAGCACTTTTCTAAAACCTCATTAGAAAGTTTGCTGCTAACCTTCATGTCAAAATCAACACAGAGCCACGAAGAAAATGCTGCTCAGCAAATCCGCTTCATCCTAAAAGAACTATGTCAAAGGAAACAGAAGGGCTTACTATAAAATGCACATATTGAAATACAGTTTGGATAAAAAAAAACATCCATGTTTGTATTCTGTAACGCAACGTGCAGTTTTCTACCACTACTAAAAAATGTAAACATTATTATGAGGATCAAAGATTTTTTTGTAAGTGGTCAATAATGCTCAAATAATGCCTTTAATTTAATTTATGTCCTGATAGATCAAATAAATCCAGGTAGTAAATTAAAAAAAAGGAATGAAAAGATCCTTTTTGGATTTAATGTTTCATCTCTTTTCCAAAAGACTTCTTCAGTCTGTAGAGTTGTAGGTAAATTTAACTTTATAAGCAGTACATTTGCATAGTAGATCACAGAGTTGAAGTGTGACAGTAAAAACTGGTATTTCACATGCAAAAGAGGACCATTAGCCTACCAACCGATCGTTAGTGCGCTGATCGCCGCTTATTGTTCCCAGGGGGCTGAATCATAACCTAGTCAACCAGATTAATAGTGATTAGCACTCTAATTCAGCACATTATCAATCTGGGTCTGCTCCCAATGAATCCTTTTGAGGAAAGGAGGGAATTTCAGCAGAACTCTGAGCTGATTGGGCGAACGACTCCTATTGCCCGCCTACCAAAGGTTGGTTTTAGCCAATCAAATCAAAATAAAACATAAGCAGCCGGCATTATGGGAAACCACAAGGTAAGCTAGTCATGGCATGTCTTCCTATTGTTTTTCAAAGAAGGAATTCTTACCAAACAGATATGATAGCAGCAGCTACGTGTGCATCCTTCTGCGCAGCAGAAATGTTTGTTTTGGTTCAGCTGTGGGCTCAACCGCTCTTGCTTTCATCGCACCAACATGTCCCACCTTAAACCTAAATACTGTGACGTGATTGGCCCTGACTGTTTTTGGTTGAGACACAAACTGTATAAGCTAGAGCGATACAAGATGGATTCTCGTGTGTTTGTGAACGCACAAATACCGCGAGAATTCATGAATTGTTAATCATGTTCGCAACACCAGCATTGTACAAGGGGAACAATCAGGCTACGTTCACACTGCCTTAATGCTCAATTCAGATTTTTTTGTGAAATCAGATTTTTTTTGCATAGTCGTTTACATTTCCAAATATATGCGACTTGTATGTGATCTCCTGTGTGAACTGAATTCATACAAAACAAGTGTCCCGCGTGCGCAGTTGAGAACGCAATGACATCACACGTAGCAAGCGTCCTCAGTGTTTGCGGAAGTAAACATGGATTATAATGCTGGCTCCGGTTTCTTTTGTAACTGGAGCTTTCCCTCCATTGACTGCTCTCCTCATTGTTGTCCACTATGTGTGTCGTTTTTCTTCCCGCTTCTGCATAGCAGGACGCAGAATAATGACGTTTGTCGAGTATCAACGTACAGGCAGGCCCTTTTTAAGACAATGTGGTGCCCCTGGGCACTATCCTCAAAGCCCCCCCCCCCCTTACCCGTGCTGTCCTCCGGTCAAAAACATCAGACATAATCAAGGGGATTTCTGTAATGTAATTTACTATTTACTAACTTACACAACTACATGTAGGCATATGAGCAGTGAGCAATATTCAAATATCTCATTTTAAAATGTTGAAATCAAAAAAATCTTGATTTATCATTTATTATTATTGTGACATCAGTGTTCACAAAACCAATAATGCATGGTCTTTCAACAATTTCAAGTAAATAATATAACAATTTATGAAAAATATATTTTTAAAGCATGTGTCATGTGGCGCCCCCCCCATGGTTGGTGCCCCTGGGCACTGGCCCACTGGCCCTTATGGATAATCCGGCCCTGCGTACAGGTCGGATAAATGTCACCTGGCCGTACAGACACAGGTCACATTAGAAAAGATCAAATACGTATCAGAATCAGGACCGCATATCCAAGTGGCCTGGGTCGCATCTGAAAAAATCTGATTTGTGCTGTTCAGACTGTCATGAAAAGATCAGATCCAGATCGCATATGGGAAAAATAAAAATAAAATAAAACAAAATCGGAAATGGGTCACTTGAGGCTGCAGTGTGAATGTAGCCTTAGACCCAAAGACAACCACCCCATTTTACCGATGGGCAGTTTCAAAGCAATGATCCCTTCTATACATGACAAGACAGGGGGATGGGGATGTAGCTCAGTGGTAGAGCGCATGCTTCGCATGTATGAGGTCCTGGGTTCAATCCCCAGCATCTCCACAGTTTTAGTGGCATTAGACCACTGCATGTGAGAAGGCTGCAAGTACCCAGTTCCCTGCACGCTTTCTCTCAGTCTGGTAGATTCAGTTTGATTATTTTCAGCTGGTACTGTTTGCTTTCACACCGCAAACGAACCAAGCTTTGACACTGCACCAAGAAGCAGAAGAAAAGATGTTCAGCCATGTGATCACATTTTAGCCATGTGATTGCAATGCTGTCTTTTTGGCAAGTGACAGACACACAAAATTCAACAATGGGCTCAGCATGAGCAGAGGACGAGGCAGAGGACCACGGGGGTCGTCACATTTTACACAAGGGGGGTGAGAGGGTTCCTTATGAGGTGGTGGCGCACAAGTAGGAGCACATACAGTTTCATTGACCAGATGTCATGCAGACGTCAAGCAAGTTATTTATATGATTTACTTCATTAGTATTATTGCCCAATTACTATTGTATTTACCCAGATCGGCCTGCGCTGTAGTCCGTTTCCTGTTTTTGGAGCGGCCTCCGGTCCTCTTGGCATTCCCATATGTATTTGAGCCACTCCACAGTTCAGTTTAACCGAACTGAGACAAAGTGTGAGCAGCAGACCCAAGATCTCTGTTTTTGGTCCGCGTCATAGTTTAATTGCGCATCCACACCTCCCTTAAGGAACCAAACTTTCTGAGCAAACAAACTCAGAATCTGAATCAGACTCTGATCGATTAAATCCCTGAACAAGACCCTTGACCCATGATTTCTCCCCATGTGCTGTAAAAGCTGCCCAATGCTCCCGAAGGGATTGGGTAAATACAAAAAAAATTACTGGAATGTACAACTGGAATAATGATTGCTGTCTTTGTTCTCAGGCTTGAAAGAGGGAAATGCTGGCTTTAAAGAGGAGTAACAGAAGCCAGTTTTGTGAAGAGAAACGGCCTTTTGTTAAACCGGGGTGGTGTAGCCTTGCCTGCAAGCTGAATTCTCGCCGTATTTGTGCGTTCAAAAAACACACGAGAATCCATCTTGTACTGCTTCCACTTCAGCCGTCTGTCTCCGAACCAAAAACGGTTCGGGCCAATCACATTGCAGTTTTTTGGTTTAAGGTGGGACATACCGCTGCAACGAAAGCAAGAGCGGTTGAGCCCACAGCCGGCCTAACATAAACACGGCAGCAGAGGAGAACGCACGCGTAGCTGCTGCTGCAATCACATCTGTTTGGTAAGAATCCATGATGCCTTCTTTGATAGTAGAACAGCAAGAAGTGCCTTGATTCGTTTAACTTCTTGTGCTGCCTCATAGCAGCTGCTGCTTACGTTTTAATTTGATACTGTGATTGGCTAAAACCAACCTCTGGTAGGCGGGCACTAGGTGTCGCTTCACACAATCATCTTGGAGTTCTGCTCCTTTCCCCAAAAGGATTTAATGGGAGATTGTTCATGATCAATCTGGCTGGCCAGATTAGGGTTGGTGCCCTCTGGGTCCAATAGCCCCCCTCTTACAACACCTGTTATTGCAAGCATGAATCAGCCCCCTGGGAACAATAAGCGGCCATTAGAGCACTAACAACGTTTGGTAGACTGATAGTCCTCTTGCATGTGAACAACCAGTTTTGATTGTCACAGTTAAACTATGATCCACTATGCAAAGGTACTGCTGATAAGGTCGAGTTTACCTACAATTTTACAGACTGAAGAAGTCACTTGGAGAAGAGATGAAAGGTTTCAACACAGACCTTCCCACATATTTTCTATTAAAGTTAGAAATGTCTTTCTGTTTAAACAGACTGTAATAAATGCACTGATAAAGGACTCGTGGTTAACATTTGCTATGGTTCTCTGTGATCATTTCTAACCAGAAACTTAGATCTCTGTTTTTGAGACTTTAAACTTGCAATCATCTTACTTTTAAAACTTGACTTTTCCAAACAAAAGCACTTAAAAACAGTTTCATTGAAAATTAACTGGCCCTTTTCCAAAACAATAATAAAAAAAAAAACTTCTGTGTGCTCTCAGTATCTGGAAAGCTTACAGATGAAGAAACTAAGCATCTGACAATTCATCCATTACAATTCTCCCCAACCTCCTAATTATAATCTGGTACAGAATTTGCAAACGCTGGAGTAATGATTAGAGACGCAGCAATCATGTTTTTACGGTCTAATCCTAATTTCTCGTTCTCTTCGACGTCTGACCTGCAGACAAATGCTGACAATAGCATCAAAAACATGCTGGAAGTTTCAGTTCATTAGAAAGTGAAGGGATCACAAGACCATTGCTCTTTCTCCTTACAGATTTCTTCCATCTGTGCTTTTGTCACACTTAATCGTTTCTAAACTAAATTTAAATATATGGCCAAAAACAAAAAAACGAGTAAATACAAAATGCAGCTCTCAGACGAGGAATGCATTTGAGTGATAGAGCAATCCAAACCAACCTGAAAAACTTAGTGCACCTAAACTTAAACTGATTGCACCACTCTTGACAGCAACAGCTGCCATTAAGCATTGGCAATAACTAGCATGAAAGTTAAATTGCTATGGGGGGATTTTGGCCCACTCCTCTTTTAAATCAGCTGCATTTAATCCTTTTTGGGAAAGAAAAGTCTGTATAAAACTATGATCTGAGGTCCAGACATCCACAAGGCTCAACATAAAAAAAATCCCTTTTTTTTAAATGTCAGATTTTATATTTTTGTACTATTGAACTACTGGGTTAGTTTCATAAGATATAACTGGACACAGACCTTCAAAGAACTTCCCTTGGTGAGAACTTTATCTATAAACACAATGTTGAAGTGTGTGCCTTTAAGTTCTTTATGGTCAGCAGTGGTTCGGATCTTTCACAGCGCTGCGTTCCCTTTGCTTTAATCTTTTATTTAACTCAAGAAAAAAATGCATAAGGGAAATTTCTTTTGAGCTTTCTTCAAATTGACAAGTTTCTACCTGCTAAGATTATTATGCCTTCAACATTTTATTAAAAGGCACATGATGTTTTTTCATTGTATGCTTCCAAAGGTTAAATTGCTGTATTTGAACAGAAGACACTCCCGTGGGTGTGTTTGAAAACAGTTAATACAATAGAAGGAGAATTGTGGACCTCCACATGTCTGGTCACTCCCAGGTGACTGAGAGTGGCACATTCTTCTGTTCAAACTATTATAAGCAAGTATAAACAGCCGTGGGAATGGTCAGCCATCACACTGTTCAGGAAGTAGACCGATTCTGCCCAGAGAGGTGTTTTGGTGTGAAAAGTTATTTGTAATCATGATCCACACAAAAGCAAAAGACATTGCTTATATAGCAAGACACAGAATATATAGCATCGTAAGGAAAACATTATGTGACTTTACTGTAGCAACATCTCAAGACATCAGCCGGAAAGTTAAAGCTGGGCTTTCCGAATGGTCAGCTGCCTTCCGCATACCACATAATTAAGTACAAACTGACTTTAGGACGACAAAGTCCCAGTTTAGGAGTGGCCCTCACAAAGCCCTGATCTCAGCCCCAATGACCATTTTTGAGCAGAGCTGAAAAGGTGCGTGCAACCAATGCGGCCAATAAACCCGACTCTAAGTCCTACCAGTTCTCAGGTCAGGAGGAATGGACTTGTGGAAAGATGACCAGCACATTTGTCCCAAATAAAGAGGTGTTTCTACTGACAAGTGTCAAACTCTATATTTAAAGGTTTAAAAAGAACACATGAAACTAAATTGCTCATTATTACATCATTTGGCTGTCAGAAATTATTTTCAGAATTGTAACCGGCCTATAGACCGGAAGGTTTGAGTCGGATTAGACATTTACTAGCCTCGTGAGACCATCCTGATCTCGCGAGCTTTCAAGGTTTCACTCGCAGATCAGTCTGGCTACTCTCCGTTAAAGAAAATTTGGAGCCGTTCACCAAACGAACGTCCAATCAGCGTTGGCTTTGAGGCGGGTTGAGGTGTGACGCAACAGGAAGCGCGACAGTTCAGTCTAAAGAACATGGCGGCTTCATCCGATGAAACTAGCGTTAGCGTGGCTATCGAGCAAGTTTTATCGGAATTACAGAGTATTTCTCTGCTGAGCTAACGAGCCTTTACCTGCAGCAGAAAGAGTAGCTTGGCTTGTGGTTGTGTTTTCGTCGTCGCTCTGTTACGAGCGACGACGAATCTGATTGGTTCATTTGGCCTGTCTATCACCAACATAGGCCAATCAGCTAACCAGTATTTTCGCCCCTTCCCAAAGTTACTTCAACGGAAGGTTTCCAGATGGATATGCGGAGCAAATCTATCTGGCGGAGTCAGGTAAGACATTTACATCTCTGACATGTAAATGTCTGGTTTCAACTAAAGGTGTCCAAGTGTAGAGCTCCTCCTACTGGACAGAGTGGGAATAAAAGAAACATTATCACTTCCAGAGACCGTTTGTTTCTTAGAAGAATAAACCCTCCGGAGGATACTTGATATCCTTTTACTATATAAAACAATTTTTATTATATAAAACCCAAAAATACATTGCATCCATGATCACAGCATAGACTGACAAACTCCTAGTTCATCTGTTTTAGCATACTAGCGTGCACCAAAGCCTCAGCGAGCTCCCTTACTGCGCTTCTACAAAAAACGGAAAGCCATAAAGCCCAAAGAATGTGTCCTCTGATTATAAACAGAACAGAAGCCTTCACTTTCTCTATCAAGGAAAACAATAACCATGCATACCAGTTCACACGGTGTTCCGGGGGTGGGGTGGGGGCTGCTTTTTATTTTGGACAGGTCTCACAGCTCAGCCAACAATTAACGGAAGTTCAAGCAACGGCCTTTCTTTCTCGCAGACGCACTCAGGTAGATTTAGGCCTTTTGGCTTCTTAAATAAATTCAGGCTGTAAATGTTCATACAACTTAAGAAAACACTCTACAAGCCACCGTAAAAGATGGTGATTGAGCCAATGGGCTGGCACGTAGCCTTATGATTGTATTTATCAGAGCATGCTTAGAACAACAGGGTTTGTTAAATAAGAAATAAAATAACTATTCTTGTAAATAAAGTAGTTGCAGTGCTTTTGTATCTTATCAAGCCGCGAATGTTTTCACTGGAGCTCATGACCATTTAATTCAGCCGCCGCTGCCCTGGCAGGCGCAGCGGAAAGACAAATGCTGGAATTTCTGCAGATATCCACATGCTGACAGGCTGTTAGGAATGCACCACCGCAGTTTCAAATTGCACCGCTACAACTCGACAATAAAAATCAAGAAAACAAAATCCCCAAAAAGAGGACGCTCAGAATGCAAAAAAAAAAAAATCAATCCAGGTCTCTATTGTAGAAGGATTAAAGTATTTATTAATTTCCTTTGATGAAAGCAGAATGACCGACTCCTTCCATTATGTTGTGATAACTCCCCCCCCCCCCCCATTAATCAACCTCAAGGAAGTGATGGGAGAGGAAGTGATTAGAGAAACACCCTGCCTCTCCACCTCCAGGATCTCTGTCCTGCTTAGATAAGCCACTCCTGTTGCTAATTTCAAGCAGAAAAGCAGGAAATGTGACAGTGTAGTTTTCCGCTTCCATAAACAAGATGACTGCCAGGGTTCGCCGCCGGGCCTGCGTGCCTTGAGGTACAGCCTCCCTCGGAAAGAGTCTCAGAGAAAGTGAGCGAAGCAGCGAAGAGAGAGAAAGTAGGAAAAACAGGAAAAGGGACAGGGCTGAAAAAGACAGGAAAACCCATCAGAGGAGAGGAAACCCTGACAAAGACATTACAGAGGAGAAGAGGGGGAACAGGAGTTTATAAGACCGACTGAACGGGGGGACCAGTCTCTTTTCTAGTAATGGCTGAAAACGACACAGATGTCAATCTGGACATTCTAAAGTCCTTTGATTTTGGTGAGTTTTCTAACTTTTCTCTCTCTTCATGGGCTGCATTTGATGTGGTTTCTCTGGTTGGCGCTTTTTTTTTTTTAACCCGAGGATCTCAAGCTTTAATCACTGCTAAAATGGGTACAATGTGTGTGCCTGGGTTCCTTGTGAATAACATACAAGGGAACCTTGTTCGCTTCCAAACAACACCAACTCCATTCTCATCACATTTGAAATGTTTCATTGTGTAGAATATAACTTTTCTTAAACTCTACTTGCAAATGACATTTGACTTGAGAGCCCCTTTTCTGTCCAAACATTAGAGGAAATATCCTAAATTTAAAGAAGGACCATGGAAAAGAAAAGCTAAAACAAATGGTATCCCATTGAAATGCATTGTTTTCTAAGGAGGTGTTTTGCTACGGATAATTCCTGGCAAAATCATTCACGCCGCTGAATGCTTTAACATTTTATCACATTACCACCTCAAATGCCAAAGTATTTTGCAGGAATTTAATAGGCCAACACAAAATAGTCCATGGTTGTGAAGAATAAATAAATATACAGTGTAACATGTTTTTTTATTCAGCTTAATTGAGGTAATTGAAGTGCTTTCAGCGCACTTGGCATGTAGGCAAAAAAGTTCGAGTTAGATCTTGTCTGACCAAAGCACCTGAGCATGGGAGCTCTGCTGCTCCTCCACAGTAACCATGGACTTTTTTGGCTGCTTATGTCCATCATGTCTCTGTATTTGTTTGTTTTTCACAGCTTTCTCTCTGGCCTGTCTAGGTGTATCCCTGATCTATCTGGCATCTTCCTCGGTCTTTTTTCACTTATCTTCTCTAAGGAACCTCTAATGCCTTCACAGAACAGCTGTATGAATGCTGAGCTTATACTATTAAAAAAGGTGTCCTTTCACTAATTTAGTGACTTCTGAAGACAATAGATTTTGCTGTAGTGTGTTAGCTTACAGGGGAATGGATACAAACACATATGCCACATTTTAAATTGCTATGAAAACCCTTATTCCTGATTTTTTTTTTCTGTTCTGCGTAGAAATGTGGTACACAAAATTAAAGTGTTTTTAACGTTTCTTTCCACAGCTCCTTTAATTGTAGCGTTCTGTGTAGCCATTGCTGTGGGCCTACTGCTGGGCGCCACGGTTTACGTGATCCTGACCTGGATGTCCCGACGCAAAGCCGGCTCGGCCAGCATCACCCGCCGCCCTCTGCGCCGCTCCCAGAACTCGTCCCGCGGTCGCCCCGGGTTCAACCGCAGCAGCAGCTACGAGCGGCGCAGCAACAACAGCTTGATAAGCGCCGCTTTCAGCTTCCACCGCCCGCCTTCCTCCCCAGATCAGCTGGACGCCGTGGGGCATAAATCCAGCTTCAGGGCCTCCACCTTCCATCCCCTCGTTCAGTGCAGCCAGATTGCGAGGGAGGCCGAGGAGGGGAGTCAGACCACGCTCCCCCGCACCCCGCCGCTGGCCACGTCGCCTGGAACGGCTCGGACCGCCGCGGAACCAGCCGCCAACCGCTCGAGACCAGAGTCGTTTTGGGGCAGCAACGGTCTGAGGGGTTTGGGAGTGACGCAGACCCCGCCTCCGGCGTATGAGAGCATCATCAGGGCTTATCAAGAAACGCGTACCTGAGAGGAGTGAAAACGGTTAGATGAAGTGAGCCCAAAACGGATTCATTTGAGTTTTTACCGACTTTGATGACGAGACGAACGGTGAAGCTCTAAAGACCTGATCAGCGCAACAGCGTTTTACAGCGACGACATTTCTATATCTTTTCATTTCTTTATTTATCTTTCAGTAACTCTGGAACAATATACACATGTGAAACTGGCTGTTTATGATGTAAAGAGAAGTTATTGTTGGTTAGCATTCAGATTTGCTATTTTAGGTTTCACCTAAAATCGTACAAACATTTAACATGAAACGATTCTATTGGGGGAAAAAATATGCACAGAGCTCAAACAGTGTGAAACTCTATGTAAAATTACACTTACATCAGGGATAAATTGATCTAATTGTTATTTGTACGCATATTTCTGATGCCCTTTTAGTTCTCACAGAGCCAGTCTCAGTGGATGTATTTGAAAGACAAATATTTGTGGGTCTGGGTTACCTCTCAGATTGACTGATTATAAATAATTATAATATGATTAAAGGCATACAGGGTGTCTGAGATTACAAACCGTGGAAAACACTACGCGTCACAGGTGGATATGCCAAAATTGTTTGTTTGTCCGGATACATGTGTGAGATTGATTGCAAACTTGTACAAGTTAAAACTGTTTTAAATATTGTGAGATTAGTACATCGACTGTATTAAAACATGAGATTTTTCACAGGAGGCATCCTTACTTTTGTGGAGTATCCAAGCAGCGTAAGTATTTGGCAAAAGAATTATAGAAGTGACACTGATTCAATGTAAAACTTTTGTCTTTTTATCTTTGAATAAAAGTAAAACATGGGAAATGTTGGAGCACATCAGATACATTACCTTTCATTCAATAATGAAAAAAAATAACAGATTTCTGTATAAAACTACTTTTATATTGAGGCATTAAATCAGCTTTGGCAGGTTTTATTAAAAATTCAAAGAAGGACCAAGAGTTTTCTTTTAACTTTTTTATGAAACCTTTTAAAATACAGTACTTCAAAATGGTTTAATATGAAAAGTAAAAGCCCGTAGCATGTGGAGTGTGGTAATTTGTTACCATATATGCAACATTTTGAAAACAATGATATAATTCCCTACCATACCCACCACGAACCCAACTATCTCAGACATGACACCAGAAGTAAAGCGCACAATCAATGTCTCTTTCTTCATTTCTGGTATATTTCAGTAACATCACCATTTACAGGCCTGGCATAGTTTCTGTAATATTTTGGGTCATGTTTTTTTTATAAGTATGCAGACACGTCTAGAAAGTATGCTAACGATCCGTCAATTTCCAAGCCTTTGTGTTTTTTTTAGCAGCTAGTGTCGGCTTCCTATGAGTGAAACTGAAGCTGTCTGCCAGAGTATTTTTCACACCGAACATGTGTCAATTCATACCGGCCAGGGTCTCATTCCATACCTGAACAACCAGAAGCCTAAAGCGATGCTCTCCAATCTGTTGTCAGGACATCTGGTTAGGTGACTCACATAAATATTATCGGCAAGCATTAGGTTGCAAATATTTTCAGTTAAGTGGGAGTCATAATCTGTCATATTACATAAGCATCAACTGGCAATAGTCAGAAATAAAACCAAAACAAACAGAAATTATATGTAATACTAATCTTTAAGAAAATCAAATACATTTAAATTACATGTACGATTTGACCATTTTATGATCTCTTCACTCTATATTTAATGAAAATATTAAACTGCAAAGAAAATTAACTGACAAGCGATAGGTATGTGGATATGAATGGGTTTGTTTAGGAGTGTAAGGAATTAAATAGGGACTAATGCCTTCCAAGGAGGATTATTAATTGGCAAAGGGGTGAACTGGTGAGGAACCTTGTAAATATGATATGTTTACAAGGAAATATTTAGAAAGTTCACATTCAAAGCTTGTTTAAGATACCATCTGGAAAAAGCTTGTGAAACTTGAGGACAATGAGTTCCCAACTATCAATCTATTGCAATTTGCATGCAAAGAAGACAGTTGTGTGAGGAGGACGACAAAACTGGCTGTAGCCCAGGGGGTCACATCCTCCTAAACCTAGCTCTGGATTTGAGCAAGATTCCCACAAATATTTGTGAAATTGGGAAACAAAAATGTATTTCAATGTGAATTTAGACAACTTTTTTATGACTTTGCGACACTTGTGGCCTTTATCAGACATGTCCTGTACATTAAAGGGAGCAGAGAAAAAAGAGGGCATGTAGTAAATGGCGATGGCAAACTAGTCACAGCATCGAGGACAGAAAGTCTCAAAACATGACTGCTTTTCACACTGAGCCACATGGTACCTAGAAAGTGTAAGGGATTGCTGCAAAGTTAAAGACTCAGTCCAAGTTTAGGCAGAAATATTTTCATTAAAGGTCACTGGCATAAACTGCTCCTGACTGCGTTGGGCTGTAACTATTGATATTGCTGCGTATGTTGTAGAATTTGAACCTGACCATATGACTGGGATCATTTAATTTTATACTTCTGTTTATAAACTGGATCAGTGTCAAATTGCCATGAGATGACCCGCTTTGCTGTGAATTGAATTAAACGGAAAATCTTTTATGAAGAGGGTTGCATCAATTTTAAGCTAATAGCTCTCTTCAATTTGTGCTATTTTTCTTAAATCTTGCATAAAAACAAGACAATAAACGTTTTCTTTAGCGGATAGGAATTAACAACATGGTGTTTCAGCAAGTTGTTTATTGTGTCAACAGTGTATCGGGCCTTTATTTAAGAATATATCAGGAGGGAGTTAAAATAAATACTCCTGGGGGGAAAAAAATAAAAAATTTTGGGGCTGATAATTACAGAAAACGTTAAAGTCTAAGCAAAAACTTTAAAAAATATTTCAAGAACGTTTGTTTAAAAAAATAATGACTTTGAAAGGTTTACAAGAAAGGTCTGGTCGTGGTAGCAAAACATGAAAAAGAGGATAACTAAAAACTTTTTGATAGTTTAAATTCAAAATATTGCTACACAGTCAGCTGGGAATGAGCTCTATAAAACAAAAAATAACATTTGAAAACACGCTCATCGTGTTTATCATTAAACACAATAAATGTTTACTTACCTGCTGGTGCGGGGAGGTAGTCACTGGTCTCTAGTCAGGTTGGTCCCTTTGACCTCATCACGGTCAATGACGTATTATTTATGAGACGACGTTTCTGATAAACACCAGCTGAAGCCGCAGAAGACATCCTCTTGTTTCTTATAAAAGTTGCCCTTTATTACTTCAGGTAATTGTGCTGTTTATCTGTTAAAATAAACCCGCGACTTATTTGCAGGTTAGCTGTGAACGTTAGCTCAAATCTGGCCGTTATTGCGAGCTGGAACAGTTAGCTAGCTAACCTTTAATGGCGCTTCCGGTGGGTGTGTTAGCCTCCCTAAAATGGTCCCTTTTTGCTGTTTATTTGTGTGTGACACGAAGCGAAACATTAAACATTAAACGCGTGACACTCAAACTAATGTTTTTGTTTGTTGCTGTTTGGGTTGGATTGATGCACAGACAGAGAGGTGGAGGATGTCTGTAGCGGCTCTCCGTCTGATCCACTGCAGAAGGTTGAGCACAGCTGGACCGCCTGGTGTGAATAAAGTGCTCCAGTGGAAACATTTAAGTAAGATATCACACAAAAATGGCCGACCACGTTAATAACAGCCAGTTGTTTTTTTCTTATGTAAAGGTTTTAATGTGTTTTGTGTATTTTACTGTGATATATACATTGTAATTTTATACTTTTTGTGGACCCAAGGAAGACTAGCAAACACTTTTTGTGGGAGCTAATGGGAATCTTAATAAAGAATAAAGTTAAAAATGTAAGGCTCCATTAAATGGAGTCGTGTGCAAATCATTGTGATCTTTAAATTTATGTTGCACCTGGGAATTTTGTTGCTCTTAAACTAGGAAGAGAGACACTTTTTTTGTCTGAAACTGAATCTTGCCTGGTATTCTCATAAAAAAAATAAGCATCTACTTCACAAAAGGTGCACAGTACTTTGAAATAGTGTTTACTTCCCTTTAACTCTATTATATAGGGATTTTATTTGATATACCAACAAAGAGTAGCATAGCCTGTAACTGAATTGGAGAAAAGAGGGACACGTGTTGTTTTGAATGCTCTACAAATGAAAATTTGAAGCGTTACGTGCCTTTTTATCCTGTCCTGTTTTATTTCCCTTTATTTTATGTTGAAACCATTTTCAGATGTCACCAAATTAGTAAATAAGGGCCACCTTTGTGCTAATAATTATATTATAAATACATTAATGCACAGCCTCACAAAGACCAAGGTGCCAGAGAGGTTCAGGTAAAAGCTGCAGAAACATTTAAACCATGTTCAGTCCACCATCTGGAAATGTAAAGTGCATAGGTGTAGGCTTGCCAATATATGAATGTCCCCGTCATGAAACATGGCAGAATGGCCTTAAGCATACAGCCAAGGGCACAGAGGATTTGTTCAATGAAAGCAAATTAATGAGCTGGAACGGCCCAGTCAAAATGCAGACCTGAATCCATCGAAGAATCTGTGGCAAGACTTTAAAGTCTTAGAATGTGGTTCTAATCCAAAGCATTGACTCAGGGGACTTAAATACACGCCAAAGATTCAAGATTTTCTGATTTCAGAAAGGATTTTCAAAACCTTGTATGATTTTCCTTCCACTTCACAATTACACGCAATTGGTGTTGACTATCACTCAAAATGCCAATAAAATACATTGAAATTTGTGCTGCGCTGATAAATTTGTTTCTTAGTCTAGGGAGTTTTAGCCACTTGTCAGTCATATTTTATTTAAATAGTGTTGCTTTAAATTCCCTGTTGCCCTGATATTTATTTATTTATTTTACCATATTTTCAGAAGCAATTTTGTTTTTTAAACTTCAGAGTCATGAACTCATTAGTTTAGCTGCCAAAAGGTTTGTCTCTAAACATGTTTCTACTCATCTAGCTCAGAAAATTTAACTGTACGAAATTCTAGGATGTTTCTTTTTTGCAATGAACAAAAAATTCCCTGTCATTTTTTTTTTACATTGTAGTTCACAGTTTAGATGGTCACTAATTCTGATTTCTTTCTGTACAAAATTTAGGAAAAATAGCTAAAGTAACTGGAACGGTTGTCTTTGGGTAAGTAGCTGTATTATTAGTCTGTTTTTAACTTATAATTCTGCGCTTATCGCAAGAGATTTTTGGTGTTTGTGTAAAAGAACCCGTCTCTGAGATGTTGTTTTTCTATCATCCTCTTTGTAGGGGTTGTCTCTTTATTACTTATGAGGTAGTTGCCTTAGATAAGGCTGTGACCATCGACACCAGCGCAATCCTTCAGGAGAAATATAAGTCTTACATTTATCTCAGAGCCAGTCCCTCTGCTGAAAAGGAGAATCTAACTGCAGGTAATATTTTTTTTTTATTTGTTTGTAGAGGTTTTCATGTCAAATAAATAAAACATGTTTGTTTCTATTAATATGTCTTAGATGTTGTTAGATATTTGTCATATTATTTCCCGGATTAGCTGGATTAGGCCTGGCTGAGTGTCCTTGTGTATTTTGAAAAATGTTTCCATATCCAGGTGGGCCAGAACATCTGCTATCATTTCCCTCTGTCTTTCCTTCCTCTTTCTACTCTTATTTCCTGTCTGAATATTTTGGTCAGTCTCTCCTGTGAACTCACTTTTAGAACTCAAGGTCAACTTTTTAAAACCAACTGCTCACTACAGACATTGTATGGCAATGCACACAGATATTAGTTGCTGTGGTCCACTTTTTAAAAAAAAAAAGATCTGTTCTTGTGTGAATTTACTGTATCCACTCCACCTTTTTTCACAGAACTCACACAAAAAGCAAGGAGGGAACTTCACAGAGCAGCCAAAAGGTTTCTGGAAATTTCCTCCAAGCTTTTCCTGCAGTCACTAGATGGTAAGAAACTCAAAGCTCCTCAAGTTTATGTAGGACAACTGTAACTTCCATTTAAAAGAGGGAAACCCTGCTGTCTATAGGAGCAGAAAAGTGAATTTACTTGACATTGCAGCTCTATGAGGACATGAAGAACAAAGGAAACACCTGCCTTAGACATGAACATCCTGTTTTTGAGTCATACAAAACCTTTTGCTTTAATGTGCGAAATATACACTTGACACTTTTACAGTTTTGTTTTAGTTTTCATAAACTTATTTTCATTGAAAACAAATAACATTTGAACTTTTAAAAATTATAAGCTGCCACGATGACGACACAAACTTTGCCGCTACAAGGTTTGTAATGAAACTCCAAAGGCTTTGTTTTAATCTTAAAGCAGAACCGTAGATTAAGATATTAAGGTTGGTATTAGAAATAGACTAAATGTAGTTCCATTGTGTACTTAGCTGCAGCAGTGACACAATTTCACTTTGTTGTGCAGACATTGTGTTAAGTTAGTGAGTTTATGCTTTGTGTGTGTGTGTTGAAGACCACTTTAGTCATGCGGATGCAGACCCACACGAGGTTGCATTATGGGTGCTGCTTAAGAGGACACAGTCGTCTAACAAAGCTGTCAGACTTCAGGCTGTCCAGGAGCTTGCAGAAAATCCCCACTGGCAAGGTAAAAGCACAGTAACTAGCCTTCTACATTTAATTAATATAAACTAAATTGGTATTGCAGTACAAATCTCTCGAATAATACAGACTACCAGTACCAGACAGCAGCTCAGGTGATCGACCAGCGGACAGCAGTGGGCCTCGCCCGGACCCCTCAGGTAGACCTGCGATTCTTCCGACATCCGCCAGCCCTGCCTGACTTAGAAGACGTATGTATTTCTTTTTAAGCAGTATAATCTTCAGAATGTTTTCCAATCATAAACAAATCTATTGACATTCCTTTGAAAGATGTATGTAAAGCCTTAGAATAAACAAATTTGTATTGCAATACCGGACATAAAATCCACCTTCTTCCATGACTACCTGACTTCTGAGACCGTAATCCTATAGAAAACCTGTAGGGTGAGCTGAAGAGGAAGAAATTGACTTGGAGGTCTCCAAACCTTTCTAGTGTGACATTATGGTACTGGGCTAAAAGATAAAACTATTTAAAGTTTTTATTTTTAATTTTTTTTACACATCTTTGCTTAGGGTGCGGACACTTTTCCTCATGTCTGCATGATCTTAACCAAATTATGCTTTTTGTCTTCTCAGGGTTTGTCAGCGGAGGATTGTCTACGGCAGCTCTTGGCCTCTCTGCCTCTGTCTGAGGTCGACAGATGTGTGCAGTACTTCACCTCTCTGGCGCTCAGGGAGAGCAATCAGTCTATGGCAGCACAAAGGGTAACACCATCATAGGAAGGCACATGTTTAAAAAAAGCAGTTTTAGGAAGATTACTGCCCTGAAAAGGTAGAAATCATAATACTTTTGAACCACGGTTGCTCTGATTGACATTGCAGGGCGGTCTGTGGTGTTTCGGCGGTAACGGGCTTCCTTATGCCCAGAGCCTCACCTCAGTTCCCTCAGAAAAAGTGGAGTCCTTCTGTCTGCAAGCACTGGTACAGCACTCAAAGGTAATTACACTTACGATGCAGGTGAATTCGGCTAAATCTCCTAGGATGTGACTGAAATCTCCTCTGCAGGTACAGAGCCACTGTGACCACATAGTTGCAAATGGAGGTCTGCAGATTCTCCAGAGACTTTATCAGCTCAGAAGGGAATCCCTGAAGATCCAGAGGAACATTGTTCGTATAATAGGAAACCTGGCGCTAAACGAAGGCACTCACCAGGCTATAGTCCAGTCCGGTACGTCTGTAGTGCTTCTGCGTGTTGAGTTTCCACTTTCAGTCACCGTTACAGACCGCGTGTTGCTATCCCGACGCCATTTACAAAGTTTCTGCTTGATGATGTCTTACCCACCCGTAGGTTGGGTATCTGTCCTGGCCGAGACGTTGCAGTCTTCCTCGGGGATTCAGGCGTCTCATGCGGCTCGAGCGCTTGCCAACCTGGACAGGGAAACGGTGAAGGAGAAATACCAAGATGGCATCTACATCCTCCACCCACAAACACGTGGCAAGTAGGAAAATGGTTCAAGTTTTCTGCATTAAAATACGTTATTTATTCATTTATTTTTTTAGAACATATATCCCAACAGTTATCTTTGACTTTTGTCCATTTGCAGCCAACCAATCAAAGCAGATGTGCTGTTCGTCCACGGGATTCTAGGAGCAGCTTTTAAAACATGGAGGCAGAAGGACCGCAACACATTAGAAGAAGAAAGGGAAGCTGAAAGTCAGGATGACTACACAGAGTGCTGGCCAAAGGTGACAAGGGCTCAAATTGCCTTAAAAATATTAGGATCTTCATCATGTTAAAGGAAATCAGATGATTTAACCTCTCTGGTTCTAAAAGAGACTCGGTATTGTGTGGAGATGTTTGATTCATTTGGGGTAAATAAATCTATTCCATTGTTTTCTTTTCCCTTTTATTGGCAGTCATGGCTGGCGGCTGACTGTCCAAACCTGAGGGTACTGTCAGTGGAGTATGACAGCCACCTTAGTGACTGGATGGCTAAGTGTCCTGCCGAGAATCAAAGGTGAAAAATGTGTGTTGTCAACTCGTGTCCTCTTGTGATCGCACAAACTTTGTAGTTTGGGAAAAAATACATCCACTACAGCACATGTGGCAAACTCAAGGCCCGCGGGCTGAATACAGGTCCATCAAGGCGATTAATCCGGCCCTCAAGAGTCAAAAAAGGCATATCATGTCATAAAGTAGAGGCGTATATCCTTTTAAATTGTATAAAGTAGCTAAACCTGGGGCTCCTGTAACAAATGTGTTTACAAGAGCGTAGTAACAGCCTCCTGCCACTAGATGTCAGTTTTCCCACAACACATTAAAACAGCCAGAAAAGTCCAAAAAGAGAAAAAGTGATGCTGAATGATGAGTTTAAAGTGTAACTCACCCCAATCAACTTTTTTTGCAGATAAACTGTATAAACTCAGCCTAAGGGTGCTACTTTTATGTTAATATGATGTGAATTTTTTCTATGTGAACTGAAATAAAATTATGAAATCAAAAGTATTATCTATACAGGTGCAACTGGCCCTTTTAATGACTTCAAGATGCCAAAGTGGCCCCATATAGAAATGAGTTTGACACCCCTGCACTGCAGTATAGTCAAAAGTAGAGCTGGGCGATAAATAGATTTAATCGATTAATTCGAATTTACAATTTATTAAGATTTAATTTTTGGGAAATCTGGATTTTATTTTGCCAATGCACTCATTGGGCTTCCATGAAGAAAATAGGATGCAATGCTGAATATAAAATATATTGTGAAAATATTGTAAAGAAGAAACTTTTTTTTTAGCATAATACGAGGCACTTTAATTTACTCATTTACTTGTTTTCTTTTAAGTTCGGTTGAAGTTACACAAGTGAAGTGAAGCCTGTTCTTAGCTCATTGTGTAATACCACTAGCAGCCAACATTTTGTTATGTTCTCATTGTTTACAACCGCAGGGCCGCCATCTTGTTTTACAAGCATGTTTTACAGCTTGTATCTAGTCGCACTTTGAATTCAGGTCAACTCCCAGACGAAATATTTTACATATTTTATCACCATGTTTTACCTTAGTGAAATTACCTTAGAGGGAGACACCGGCTTAGAATACACACAGATAACATGACACACACACAACAGACTTAGTATTTACAGTTTTTTAAAAGCAAGCAAGTTTTTAAAATAATTTCTTTAACTTCTTTTTGTCAAACGAAAATTAGGGAAAATACAGTAATTATATTTCGTATAATAAGATCAGAGATTTTATTTTCAAGCCATATCGCCGAGCCCTAGTCAAAAGTATAAGAATCTTCATATATTATCTAAAATTCTCACTGTTTAAAATGATCACTCTAGGTAAAAGTGTTTCAAATATTAGCAATTCATTATTACTAACCTGATTAATTTCTGTTTTTGGAAGAAGTTATATTTCTACATAACAAATAATATCAACAGATCCACCACTCATGACATGCATGATGCTGCTTCTATGTAATCGGATCATTGATTGAATAGTATGTGTTCAAAGTAATGTGGAGTAATTCTATAAAAACAAAACTGGTCTCATTGGTTCTGGAGTCTGCACACAGTTTCTCAGAGAAACACCAAATTTAAGCCACAGTAAAGCACGGTAGTGCAGGCATCATGATGTGGGGATGTTTCTCATTCTTCGCTGTCTGGCCTATTTCCTACATAGCAGAGATCATGGTTCAGTGTAAATAGACGAGAATACTGTTGCTTTTTTGTTAAAGAGGAAGTGATCTCCACATGGGTGTTACAACAAGGCGTTGACCCCAAACACACCAGTGAGAAAAGGCAGATTACTGTTAAGGAGAGTTTTTTTTCTTTTTCTGTTTTTGTCTCACCAGGAAGTCGATGGCATACAGAAGTCGAGAGCTGTTAAATAAATTAAAGCTTGCAGGAGTTGGGGAGAGACCTGTGGTCTGGGTGGCTCACAGTATGGGAGGTATTTTGCCACAAACATGAGAGATTTTATTAAATTCCTTCAAACAACTTAATTTTTTATTATTTTTTTTTTACTTATGTATCCTCGTGTGTTTGATTTCTCTGTCAGGATTGCTTGTGAAGAAAATGCTGCTGGATGCAGCCGATGACCCAGATCTGCAGGGATTGTTAAAGAACACTAAGGGAATCATGTTCTATAGTGTTCCTCATCACGGCACCTTCATGGCAGAGTACTCTGTCAATGTCAGATATCTCCTCTTTCCCTCCATAGAAGTCAGGGAACTCTGTAAAGGTGAGTTTTCATCCCGAGCTTCACGATCGGGTTCAGTTCGTTCTCTAAAACGTCAATATCTTTGCGTCTACAGACTCTCCAGCTCTCCGCTGTCTAAATGAGGGCTTCCTCAATATTGCCAAAGAAAATGAAATCAAGGTGCTGAGCTTTGCAGAGACCCGGCCTACCAACATCGGCCCCATGATCAAGATTCTGGTGGTACCGACTCAGTCGGCGGGTATGTAGCTCTTGTGAGTCTACGCCACACACGTCCTTCTCGTTTTGAACGTGATTTTCTTTTGCTGCGTTTCAGACCTCGGCCTCGGGGAGCTTATTGAGGTGGATGTTGATCACCTCAACATCTGCAAGCCAGAGAAGAAGGACTCGTTCCTGTACAGACGCAGCCTGCAGTTCATCCAAGACGCACTGCAGCGTTTCATCAGCCAGTGACTCAAGCACATAAGCACAAAAGCAATGATGCGACCTACTGAAACTGACCCTCACCCTTAAATCCAACTTAAAACGACACCGTTCCTCCTTATTGCACATGAACAGACACAACCCATGATCACTAAAGTCAAAAGTGAGCTGTCATAACCACATGGGACAAATGTAACTTGTTTTACCCATTGATGTCTGTGAAAAAGTCTGAACTGTGATAAAGAAACTGAGATTAATATTTATTTAGGGGTTTTCCTGAAATCAGACCAATTTTTGATGGTTTTCATTCTCACCGGGCACCATTACCATGTTTACAAGAAAGCTCAACCTTGCACATAGAATACAGCAAATACTTTTTAGTTCTTATAATACTCCTCAGTAGTTTGGACAAGAATATAGGTTTGAAGTAGTATTTTTATATTTATAAATTGTACAGATTTTGTGCCAACATAGGTTCCCTTTCTTAGCCTGACCTCAGAGGGTTCTTAATTAATATCAGATCAGCTCACTTGATTTATGTTTGTGAGACTAATCAAGCTGTTGAAATGTTTACATTTGCTTCTGTGGCTAAAAAAACAACTACTACATATTGATGACAATAAATCCAACAAATGAGTGAAGCTGGAGGATTTGTTTGCCTCTGTTGTTGTTGTCACCTCTTATCCTATGTTTTCTGCTACAGTTCAGTAAAATTGGTTTATTTTTTCAGTATCAATTTAAACGTTTGGCAAGTATGTGATTAATGTTGCATTTTTTTTTCAAGTTACTTTGGCCAGTACTAACATCTATTTAATCACTTATTTTACAGTTCATTACAAATACCTTCATTTTTGCATGTTTACTGTTTGTTTATTTTTCAGTTTACTATAATTTTAGGGTTTGTGTAAATTTTCTATACTTTGTCTGAAGCATTTCCTCTATAATCAACACAATTACATTTGATCAGTTTACCATCCTCTAAATCTAATTGATTTATCTTTTCTGTGTCATTCTTTTTCTGTCCAGTTACTTAGTTTGATCACTTCTATTGTGTGTCTCTAGTGTCCATCAGTTTTTATCTTTTGTTTGATTGTTAGGTAAGACATTTTACACTAATAACTCACCTTTCCAGGCGAGCAGTTGAAATTGGTTTTACAAAAGCTAAGCCCTAAGGATGTTAGCAGGCTGTGCAGTTGGTAGCACTGTCTTGGGTTTTGAACCCCTGCTTGGTGTATTCTACATGCATGGGTTCACTTCGGGTACTCCGGCTTCCTCCCACAATCCAAAAACATGACTGCTGGTTAATTGATATCTCTAAATTGCCCTTAGGTGATAACTAATGTGTGATAGACTAGCCACCTGTCCAGCGTGTACACAGACTCTCACCCAACGACAGCTGGAGATAGACACCAGCCACCTGGCACAGATAAGCAGGTATTTAATGGACAAATATGTTAGCAGTATTCTTCATAAACCTATACTGATGGAGAACACTTTTTTTTTTTTACTTCGTCTGCTGTTATGACCAAGACAGAAAGTCAATAGATTTATCAGTGATGAAAAAAAGTTATTTAATAATACCTTCAAACTTAAAAAGCTTATTCATAAAGATCTGCCTGAAAACACACATAAAGACTGTAATCCTTTGTAATAACTTATAAAACAAGTTTTTTGTAAAAGCCCTTTTAGCAACCTTGAATATATGAATCCAAATGTATGTTAAACAAATTAATGACACTAAGGATGTGTATTTCTTTGATGTCAAAATAATCTTCACTAGGTCAGCCTAGTGTTCAGATTGATGACAAAAATCCTCACACTATCCCCAAGAAAGAAACTCCCATCATTCTCTGAAAATTGCTCAGAGCATAGTTCCAGCTTGAGTATAAACAATTTTCTATTTCTTTAAATGTTTGGTTACTATGAAGATTTTCTAACGATGTTTGATTTTTATTCTGCTAATGTAAATAATTACTAAACATATTCCACTGGATTTTAAATACGATTTTTTTTTAAATGCCTAAACGGATAAAAAGGGGTTTATGTGAATGCTGCTGGATGACAGAGCTCGAACATCTAAAGTATATAACAAAGAATTTAGTCTGACAGTATTATGGCCTTTAGGACCTACAGGGACACAGAACTACATTGATGCAGATAAATCATTATCAGGTATGAATAAGAAATAAATTTAACAGTTATTTGTCAAGAATTTTATAATCGGGTGGAGATCACAGATGGATTGAAAGATCCAAAAACTGAAGCACCTAGTGTTGCAAAAATGTGAAATAGAATAATGTGCTATTATTATTATGGACTTTAGTGTGGGTGGAGGACAGTAGAAGAATGACAATAATAATGTGACGCTTTGTCAGCAGTGGTAAGCATTGAAAAAGGAAGTACAAGTAATCACCAGAGCAATTTGTATGACATTCTTTAGGTTCTTCATGGATTATATGATCAACACAAAAATTTAGTATTATTGTGGACTCCTGCATTTGGGTAATGAAAGAGCAAATTGGTTGGCTACAGAAAACTATAAAAAAAGTAGATATTGATATGCAGTAATCTTAATCTGAAGTCAAAAGTATAGTATGGAAAGAAAGTAAAACGTTATGGAAAATTAGGGAAAAGGTTGATATTTATATAGAGTGCAAGAAGCAGTTTAGATGACGAGAAACAGAGGGAAGTAGGAGGGGGGAGATTATTATAAATAGAATAAGAACTGGTTACTGTTTTTTAAATGGGACTCCTTAGGATGGGAAGACATCTTACTGGTTGATGTATTTTGTGTAATGCGACAGAATAAATAGGTTTCTATTAGTTTCAGGATGTGAAACAAATAATTGTGTTGTAATAGTGAACTGGAGATTGAAGATGTGGTTGATCAGTTGAATAATGATCAATAATGATGAAAAATATTTCGTTTATTTTTTTGAGAACTAACTTGACCCATTAAGATAATTTAAGGAAGAGGGGCGATGTTGAAGTAGACTCCAAGAGATGGCAGTAGTGCAACAAGCGGCTGCGAAAGACTCAAGATTGCGCTTGAGAAGATTGTCCCTTGTCGTTCGCCGTACATTTCTCTGAAGATTGACGCCGTAGCTGCTGTGCGCTGTTCTGAGATAAAGAAACGGGATCATTATAGTACAGGAATCTAAAATATCGGTATGTAGATTGATAACGTGTTAATCGGCATGTTGGGCATTTATAATAGTGTTATTTAGCCCAACACCCCACGCTAAACTGTGTTTGCTGTGTCGTTAGCTAGCAGGGTTAGCTAACATCTGACAGCAGATGCTTCACGTTATAAACAAACTTTGTTTCTCTGTAGACTCTCTGCTCGTGTTTAACACGTTACATTCAACTTCGGTTATTTTACCTTTATGATATTTAAACGACTAACTATTACCCGTGACGGATGTCCCATTTTCTGTGTGCTTTAGCCCACTAGTCGATCGCAGCTGAGGAACCACGCAGCTGATCTTCTCACAGTCACAACATGGTGAACGTCCACAAAGGAGTCCTTGTTGAATGGTGAGTCTTTTTGAAGACTACGTTTGTGGCGTAATGTGTAACACAGAAATCGCCAGAAGACAGTTTTAAAAGAGGCCAAACAAAGTAAATGTTAGAATTCATAAACTATGAAGGCTGGAGATCCAGGGCCGCAGAGCTCATCCTGCTTAGTGTTTTGGGCCGAGAGGACTTTATAACTTATTATAAAGCCAATAATGTTTTTTTTTTTTTTTTCAAACAGAAATGTCAGCCGACTAAAAAGTATATTTTTGACCTGTACGGCTGCATGAAGCGTGGAACAGAGGCGATAAGCCTGTGCCACTGCTGAGGTGTTCAGGGAAGCCCAGATTGCTTTTGTAGCGAAATTCAACTCATCTTCCTCTTAATGTGTCAGATTTCCTGAGATTTTGGGTCAGGATAGTTTGCAAGTTGTTAACCAAGGAAATTCATTATATGTTCATTAAACCACGTGTTGTTACTTTTTTTTTTTTGTGCTGCTGACAGCCAGGTAGAGGTAGACTTCTCCATAAAGATTGGCAGCAGAGGGATGCTCTGTTCTTTGGTACTTTATTTATGTATGAATCTGTTGGGTTAGTCTGGATGCCATTTAGATTTCTGCTGCAAATCTACTGGCTACTAAAAAAGTAACTATGGTTCTGAATAACTGTATTGGGATTGATTATGGTATACTTACTGAAAATCCATCCATTACTAGATGGATGGATTATTGATGATTTTTCCTCTTTTTTTCTCCCAAACTCCTCTCTGGACCAGTGACCCTGCCATGAAACAGTTCCTCCTCTACCTCGATGAAACGATGGCTCTGGGAAAGAAGTTCATCCTTAAAGATCTGGATGACACGCATGTTTTCATCCTAGCAGAGGTGGTTCAAACGCTGCAAGACCGAGTCGGGGACTTAATGGACCAGAATTCATTCCCTATTACACAAAAATAACCATCCGGTTCAAGGAATTCCTCTTTATACGGACTTCTTGTTTTCTTTTTTTTTTTATTTCCAGTTATTTGCAAACTCTAGGAAAACTGGGGCATCTGCAGATTCTCTTGGAAAAATTGTGAATAAACTCATTTACACTGGAGTCTCTTTGCAAGTTCTTTTTTTTTTTACTGTGTTTGATTACCTAAAGTTGGTGTTTCACGTAAATATTCTTATATTGAAAGTGACGAGGCTTAAAACAATGTTTTTACTATTATTGTTTATACCAATGCCTGACATGCCTGATAGGTGGGGTAACCCAAGGAAGAAAATAGCCAACAAAGGCCTTTATGTTGTCTTGGTCAGAAACTTAAGGGGTCGTTCACAAATTTCAGCCTTTTCGTAAGCGTATAAACTGTATGCTTTTGGGGGGGCTGGTGTAAGCTTAAACGTCAATGAAACTGCAGAAAATGGGTTCTGCTCTCGGATGCAGTTCTTCAGCAAAGGCAGTAAAACCTTCATTTCTGTTTTACACTCAAAGCGATTCCAAACACATTTGTGATGACTGAGTCTGTGGAAACTCATCATGTGGTTAATATTTGAGAAAAGGCAGCCCGGATTACTGCGAATAACGTAGAACCAGGAGAACAAAAACCAACACTTGCTATCATGCCACATTTAGCTGAAAAAAAATTGCCCTCAGCTACCGACTGGTTGGGAATCGTCGTGTTGAGAGTCCTAGTTTCTGTCTCCCTGTCTCACTGGGTTATCTTTGGGAAGTTGCATGCTCCTACCAAAACAGTCTCTGTAGTGAAAGTATAGCTTTGTGACACTGTTAGTAACATAAGTATATCAATCTTGGAAAAAAAAAAAAAAAAAAAGAACTGCGGTAAGTTGTCCCCTTTATTTGTAAAAAAATAAAAAATAAATAAAAAAATTCTGCTTAAGTCCTCAAACTTTCCCACTTCTAATAATTCTGGGGTAAACTGAGAAATAATACAGTTACCAGTTTTCATGTACTTTGTAATTCATATATATATATATATATATATATATATTTTTTTTTTTTTTTTTTGTGGTATTCTTTTTGATCCATCGTATATATGAAGATTCACTGTATATAACTGAATGCACCTTCCCTACTCTGCACCTTCTTGTATGAGCCTATGTGACGAGTGAATTTCTCCATTGTGAGATCAATAAAGACTATCTTATCTTATCTTATAATTCCTTTATTGTCACGCAATGGGGGAATTTGGGTATGACGGAGGCAAAAAACAGTTACACACTAAATCAGTAACAAAGAAATGGTTATCGGTCTACTTTAAAGTAAGTTCTAGATTGTCTAGAGAATGAACTCAGCAAATAAAATAAAATAATAAAAAGTAAAAAATATAACCGGAATAAGTATCGCAGTTACTGATTATATGAAATGTGGTATATTCAGGTTAAAAACAGAGAAATGTATGATATAAAGAGAATCCATGTTGTGAATCCAGTCCAGTTTACTGTTAAAGGGAACACCATCAGAGTTCACTAACAAAACATCAGATGGTCACCTCCTGTGTGAGGGAGGTGGGTCTGCTCTGTGAAAGCCCACCACCAGCTCTTTTGTTTCTCCTGCATGTAACATGAGATGGTTCAGCGGGCACCAGTCCACAAAGCTCTCTGTTCACTGTCTGCACTCTGAGTCGTCCTCATCGTTTCATTTCTCCGCATTCGGCATCGGCTGACGCTGTTCCCGCTTTTATCAGCTGCAGGTTTTCATGTTCGCATCTGAAACAACAGAGACGTGCATTCAGGTAAACGCTCAGGTAGACATCCCGCTGTGTTCGTGCCGTTTTCAACAGACTGGCTTACTGTGTGTGCGGCAGACAAGACGACGTTGTTCCGTTGGAAAATGTTCCACTGATGCAGTCGGAGCAGTCTGCGTCTGCGGAGGCTGTTCCTGCGCAAACACAAATCACTGTGAGTAAAAGTTGGTCAGAAAACCTTAGAGAAAGTAGCACTCAGGCAGGGGACAGGAGGTGGAGGTAGCAGAGATGAAGATGTCAAGCTTCTCATTGGGAGTGATGATGGAAAGGAGCAGGAATGAGAACATCAGAGGGACAGCTCATGTTAGATGTTAGGGAGATGTTGTATTGCTGTCTCCCTTTTCGCTCCTCCTTTTTTAAGCATTTTAGGCATTTTGTCTCATCTGTTTCTCTCCTTTTTTTTCCCCTTCTCCTCTACCTTCCCATTTTGGTAACGCTTTATATTAAGGTTCTTGTAATAAGCATTAGTTAATAGGTAATAAGACCTTAATAAGTGCCTAATAGATGCTTATTAACATTATTATTTGTTTATAAGAGTATATATGCATTAATAGACTCATTATGATGTTGTTAATAGCAGACTATAAGATATTTATAATAACTTATAAGAAACGTGTTAAGATCTTTATAAGTGCATGCAAGATGCGTGTTAACATTATGTGTTTATAAGACGGTATATGAATTAATAGTATCATAATATTGTTAATAGCAGACTATAAGACATTTATAATAACTCATAAGAAACTTGTTAAACATTGTTGATGCTTAAGTATATTAATAAAAATAAAGCGTTATAAAGCAAATAGTCCCAGCATAAATCCTAATAAAGCAAATTATATACATATATATATAAATCAAGTGGAGCACTATGGTGAAAGCAGTAAGGCTCCACTTGTGAAAGTAAAATCTGTTGGGCCCTTTTTGGCATTAAGATAACAATTCTGTGGTCCGTGAGGCAGACACCCTGTCTACTTTTAAGACTAATTTTAAAACGTTCCTTTTTGACAAAGCTTATAGTTAGAGTGGCTCATGTTACCCTGAGCTATCTCTGTAGTTGTGCTGCTATAGGCTTAGGCTACTGGAGGACATCAGGGTCTATTTTTCTCACTCTACTGATTTCTACTGTACTCCAGTTTTGCATTGCTTGTTGTCATTTCTTTTTTCTTCATAGTAGGTACACCTGGTCTGGCATTCTGTTAACTGTGACATCATCCAGGGAAGACAGATCACCCGCTACTACCATCTAATGTAGAACAGATTACTGGATCAATGTGAGCTTCTGTGCTTTTTTGTCTCTCTTGTTGTGTCTCTGCTCTGTCTTCTGTAACCCCAGTCGGTCGAGGCAGATGACCGTTCATACTGAACCCGGTTCTGCTGGAGGTTTTTCCTTCCCGTTAATGGGGAGTTTTTCTTCCCACTGTCACTTCATGCTTGCTCCGTATGAGGGACTGCTGCAAAGCCATGGACAATGCAGATGACTCTCCCTGTGGCTCTACGCTTCTCCAGGAGTGAATGCTGCTTGGTGGGACTTTGAAGCAATCAACTGGTTTCCTTATATAGGAAATTTTTGACCAATCTGTATAATCTGACCCAATCTGTATAATATGATTGAATTTGACTTTGTAAAGTGCCTTGAGATGACATGTTTCATGATTTGGCGCTATATAAATAAAATTGAATTGAATTGAATTCTTAATGCCACATTGCCAGACAGGACACAAAAAAGATGTTATGGAGACAAAGTCAGAGAGGACGGTCTGAGATGGTTTGGACATTTACAGAGGATGGAAAGTGAGTACATGAGTAGAAGGATGCTGAGGCTGGAACTGCCTGCATGGGAGACCAGTGGAAGATTAAAGAGGAGATTTGTGGATGGAGTGAAAGAGGAAATTAAGGTAGTTAGTGTGAGAGAAGAAGATGCAGCAGACAGGGTTAGAATGAGACAAAAGAGTCGCTGTGGCCACTGCTGAAAGAAGAAGAGGATGCATGTTTTGAAGACAGTCAAACCGACCCATCTTGCTGATGTACTGTCCTGGTTCACAGCTCCTGTGTTTCTGTGCTGCGCCGCAGCCTCCTGATTTAGGCTGCGTACAGAAGAATCCCTCCATTGGTTCACAGACGGCGTCTGAAGACAGTGTGCATCCATGCTTTTCTTTCAGACCAGCTCCTGTGAACACATCCAGATGACACAGGTAGCGAAAATCCCTCTGCCAACATGTTAAACGAAGTAGGTCTGACAGAACAGCTTCTTCAACTGGATGATTTCAGATTAAATCTAGATCTTAACAAAGATAGATATATACAGTACGTCCTTTCATGCTGAAATACTTTTTTATGCTCCAGAAAGACAGACATGTATTCATAATCGTGTAAATATATGTCATGGTAAAATACTTTTAGTGTTCTTTAACAAACCGACATATGATGACAAATTTAAAAATTAATACATTTGAATGAAAATCTAGTTTGATTGTTCATTTAAATTCATTCTCTTACACACATACAATCCTGAGTTTTCTGTACGTAC
This sequence comes from Fundulus heteroclitus, assembly GCF_011125445.2. Taxonomy (NCBI): domain Eukaryota; kingdom Metazoa; phylum Chordata; class Actinopteri; order Cyprinodontiformes; family Fundulidae; genus Fundulus; species Fundulus heteroclitus. The sequence goes on along the minus strand of NC_046375.1, from coordinate 10,639,174 downwards.
CGTAACAAAGAATACTTTCTACATATTTTTGCGTGCAGTTTTTTTGTAATGCCTTGAAAATTGATATTTAAAAGGTCACAGCAGTGTCTTGCACTACTCTGCTTGCAACTGGGATTGGTGACCCATGAAATAGAACTGTTTCGCACAGCTTCTTGCATGGGCTGGCACTCTGAGGCTGATGGAGATAGGGGATGGGTGCAACAGTTTTAACTTTTCCCTCAATGTTTCCCTGGCCATTTGTATTAGAATGACAATATTTTAACAAATTAAACTCACATCTTTCCCCTACACAATGGGCTGGGATGTACAAAAGAAACCAGGATCAACATTAGGGCAACTGTGGCTCAATGGGTAGATGTCTTACAATTGGAAGGTTGTGAGTTTGATTTCAGCTTCCCTCTGTCACATGTTGATGTGCCCCTGGGCAAGGCACTTAACCCCAAGTTACCTACTGATCTGCATGTCGGTGTATGAAAGTGTGCGCTTTAGCCAGTGCGATTGAGTGAATGTGGCGCTAGTGTAAAACACTTTGAGTGGTCAGTATGACAGGAAAAGCGGCATATAAATTTAGTCCATTTACCATTTAGTCAATTTAACATAATGTGGGACAACAGGGTGTTGCAACTGTCCCTAGCCCTAACTACTATGTTTAAACTAGCTACGCTAGCTTAAAACATTACATTTGGCCCATGTTCCCTTCGACTGTTGGAAGCTAAGAAATAGCTGATTCAAACCATATATTAGTTAAATTCTTCATGCAGACATTGTGGATGCAATAATAAAAAAGTAATAATTTAGAAGATTACTTCTTCTTTTTTACAATGATTTTCAGTTCTCCCTGAAGGAATGATGAAATGTGGCTGTCTTCCAGAAAGAAGAGGGGCTGACTGAGCATATGTTGTAGAATTATCATCAGTCTAGAATTGCTTGTTAGTGAAATCAACCGTAAACTGTGCAAATTACGGTCTTAATGTTGCTCCCTCTGCTTACTCTCCTGCAGGAGAGACCTACCCAATATGACGGCGATGCACAATGTGCTTCAGCACGTAATGAGGTGTCTATAAACCTCTTCTACTTCTTTTGGCAGGTCGCAAACAACTTTAGAGGTGCAAATCGCCACTTACTGTGCATGAGTTTGTAACCATTGATATATATCAATGGTTACCTTGATACCATCATACCTTATTTAATATATATATCAATGGGAATAACTATCTGAGGAAATGTTTTGAAAAACATTTTGTTTGGCTACCAACTCTTCATTTTTATTGTTTGAGAGGGGAAAAAACATCAAACTAGAACGTTTATGATGAATAAAAAAAACACCAGTACATATTTTTGTTATTTCTATGATTAAGTAAAATATTCCCGTTTATTCATACAAATACCTATACATTCATATAGTCGGCATGTAAAGATCTGAATGGTTATTGTACATAATGTATTATGTTCAGGTAGTTTCAGTGCCGGCCCGAGCTTCTTGGGGGCCCTAAGCAGAATTTGATTTGGGGGCCCCCCTCCCACAACGCAGAATCACCTATGCTAGAAAATTATTGACACAAATGTCACGTTATAATGTTAAAGCGAATATTATAAACGAATACAGTGAGGTTGTGTATTAATACAAAATAAATAAATAAACGATACTTAAAATACTTCACTCTTTTATTAAAACTGCTGAATACAAACTGTCACAAAACATATTAAATTATTTCATCATCATTCATTCACATCATTTGTTTAAATTATTTTATTGGAAAAAAAAAGAAAAGAAAAAAAAAAAGAAAGAAAATGATTGGCAGCCCCAAGCAGCCGCTGAGTTTGCTTATGCCTCGGGCCGGCCCTGTGTAGTTTTAAAATTTTGGAGTAATTTTTTGAAGGTTTTGATTTTCTTTCCGTATTTGTAGTCATTGTTTTTGTGATTACAATCCAGGACAACTTGTTGAAGAAACCTGCAGAATTTACATTTAGTCCCTGTTCAGAATCAATGGAGTGTTTTTGAATTTGTATTAATAGTACGTTTCTCTTGCTTTGGAATTCCCTTAAAAAAAAAAAAATATATATATATATATATATATATATATATATATATATATATATATATATATATATATATATATATATATATATTTTAATACAAATTTTATTTTATTTTATTAGTGCGTAACATTTGATTCTTCCAGGAAGAGACATTTTATTTTGAAGAGAACAATTTTACAATAATTCTGGTTCCGGTGTCAGCAACGTTAGCAACAATGGAAGATTATCTGCTGGAAGAGAAGGTAGACTGTGTCCTCGAAATCAGTTTCTCCAATACTACACTCGTTAGCATAAATATTTAAATATGCGTCTTATTTGATATTATAAAGGAGCAGCTGCTAGCTAGTCAACTGTTTTATTTCTCTTCAAACAGACCGCGTTCGTCGTGGAAGAAGTGAGCAAAATCATAAAGGATGTAAGAAAAATAAAATTTTTATTATGTTTTGTTGTTGATTGTATCCGTACATGTTTTATTGGGCGATTTAAAACCCTTAGCCGTGAAATTTGTGATTAGCAATGGTTGCTAGGACACAAACCGTTGCTAGGCACCGTTGTTGAGGGGGAACACACAAACCCCGGAAATAGAAACGAATTACTGTAAGTTTTGTTGACATCGTTTGATTCTGTGTAGTCCGTAGAAACGGTGATCGGAGAAGTCTCCTACAAGCACGGCAGAGTGAACCAGTGGACCACCAGCGTGGTGGAGCAGTGCCTCATTCAGCTCAGCAAGCAGGGGAAGCCCTTCAAATACATCGGTTCGTAGATCGCTGATCTATGAAGAGCATTTCTACTCCTTGTGTTATTGAACACATTTAGATAAACTGTTTTGTGATTTTTCTTTTTTTTAAAGTAAACTGCATCATCATGCAGAAGAATGGAGCAGGGCTGCAGACAGCAAGCACCTGCTTCTGGGACAACGCCACTGATGGTAAAAGCACCTCTCTCTCTCTCTCTCTTTTTAATCATACAGCTTAGAAGCATTGTTTTAATAGTTTTTGGTATTTTTAAATCCTTTCAGTTGTATACCAGACCCCCTTACAGGTCAAGTTTTTGTTAAACTTAAATGTCTGAGATCGTCAAAAAAAAACGCTAACATTGTGCAAAGATAACCCGAGTAAACACCAAAACAGCTTTTAAATGATTTTGTTTCAACAAACTTGGCCCTATATGGAAAAAGTATATCCTCAAGACTTTTGGAAAAATATTCTGTGGAATGAGGAAAACAGTATTTCAGAAAAAGGACATGATCTGGACAGTCAGACATGGTGGTGGCTGCGTGATGGTCTGGAGTTCCTCTGCGGCCTCAGGACGTTGGCAACTCACTGTAATCCTTCGAACCACGGCTTTTGCTCTTTACCAGAAAATGCTGGAGTTTGGGATAGGCAACAGGGCGATCCAAAAGCACACCCATCAACTCCACCTCTGAAAGGCTCAAAATAAAACAAAGTGAAGGTTGTGGAATGGCCTAGTCAAAGCCCAGGCCTCAATCCAATGGAGATGCTCTGGCATGGCCTTAAGCAGGCCTTTAATGCTTGAAGCCTTCGAGTGTAGCTGAATTAAAATGAGTGAACCGAAGTTCCTTATTCCAAATTCCCCACCAAGGGTGGAACAAGTGGTTAGGAGTAGGATGCAGTTACTGTTTCACAAAAAGTCAGGTTGGATATTTTATGTCATACATAAAGTACTTTATAATAAGAACAGCTTTTGGTTATTTTCTGATTGTTTGATCTGAAACTTTTACGTAAAAAAAACAAAAAAAGGAGGAATCTGGGGCAAATACTTTTTCACGGCCCTTTATGCATATTTTCATCCGACAGGAAGCTGTACAGTGAGATGGGAAAACGAGTCCATGTACGTCATCGTCAGCGTTTTTGGCCTGGCCATCTGAAGCCGCAACACAGTATTAGACATCTGTCGGATTTTCTCTTGTTCTCTGCTAGCAGAACGTTTAGTGCCTTTTTTAAGAAAATGTCATATTTATACATTGGGTGCAATAAACATCTTTACCATGTCTGTGTCCACTTTGTTTTATTTGCACGTCACATGACACCGCCACATGTACAGCCTTAAACCGAGAAAGAAACAAAACATCTCAAAAACAACCATGTTTAGCCAACATAAGCAACATTTACAATGGATTTCACATATTTACACCTACAGATCTGAGATTGGAGCCCGTCCAGAGGGAAAAGGAGTAAAGACAAGGCACCGTCTTGATTAAAACATACTTGGTTTGGCTGATTTTGTCCATGAGTCCCCGACTATTAAAACATAAAAGTAGAACATTGGCAATAAAGGTAAAGTTCTGAGGGAAAAGTTAAACAAAGGCGAAAACGTGTGAGCCACTGATACGATCTGTACATGCTGGGATAAGGGTTGACTAACTAGCTGGTTGGTGGATGTTATTCTCAGAGGTGAGAGGAAAAAAAACTCATAACTCTTTCTAAAACACTCATCAGCACCAACTTTTAACAGCATCAAATCGCTTTTTGGCAAAATAAATAAAACTTGAAAAAAGTGCACATTAACAGCTGCTCTTTAAATGTGGTAGTAGTAGTGGTACCTGTTGAAGTTAAGGCTCTTAATGTTTTTGTTTTTTTTATCGTCGGCTTTATGGATTCCCAGAAGCATGTTTTACGTCTCATCCAAGCTGTGACGTTACCGAGCTGCAGCTTTCAGTGGTTTCTTATTCTCAGAGCATCAAAGAGCAAAAAAAGGAATGATATAAAGTAAACATAAAGCTTTAAAACGTCTCCACTCTGACCTCCCGCCTCATGGTGGCGCTTCTCCTTGTTTGTTTCAGATGACTGGGATTAACAGCCGAGCCACACGAGGAGGAAAATGTTCATAATACCAGTAAAAACTGTTGTTTTACACATGTGTTGCCTTGGTGTGAGTGGTTACTCACTTTTCAAAAGTACAGTACATTCAGTATCTTTTAAAAATATATATATTTATGTACAGAGAAGTTTTTTTTTTAACTTTACACGTGCAGATGCGTCGTGTTTTTGCGCACGCAGATGATAATCCGCTCTGAATACTCGGTGTTTCCAACCCCGAAGAGACGAGAGAGGTAATCTGCCAACGGATGCATCAGTCGCTGTCGCTGTCGTCCCGGTACTTGGTCGTCACCTTGTTGGTGCGTCCGTTCTGTAAAGGCATGTCCTCGTAATCACTCCTGCATAAAACGCACACACACACAGAGCCGTCAGGTTTGCGTGTGCGATCACGCCACGCCCCGGAAAGGGCAAAGCATCTCAGAAAACCATTACCCGTAGATGACTTCGTCGTCCGAGTCGTTCAGCATGGAGAAGGCGGGGTTGTCCTTCAGCTGCGAGTCTGGGAAAGTGGGATTGACGCGTCAAAATACAATATTCTACAGCTAAAAGATGCTCCAGTTCACCACGAGGCCGTCACCTACCGTACAGGGCATTTTTCGAGGGAGAGTACACAAACGCTAACGTGTACAAATAAAAGTTGAGCAGGCCGTAGAAGGATAGAAATTCGGCTGGTATGTCTGGAATTAAGGCCAAATACCGTCTCCTCACACAGATTCTGCCCGTTTGAAACAGACGCAGAACAAAACACAAAGGATATAGTTCTGATAATGAGTGGACAGCTCAGACACAAAGTTATCTTGAAGCGCCTTGGCACCAAACCTCAGGTACAGAATGACCACGCTGGAAGAAAGAGGGATTCGTTTAAAAATAAAAGCTACATTTTAATAAAGAAAAATGAAAACTGCACTTCCTTGAACGCACCTTATTATGAGGACTACAAACGTAAGCGCCGTCAGGAACTTGAGCCGAAGATCTGGAGATGAGAGAGGCGTCGCAAATTAATGCTGCCGCGCGACTTTAAATCCAACACTGATTCAAGCTCGGTGCAGCAAAGGATGCTGGGATACCTGAGTAAGGCATGTTCTTTAGCTCAGAACAAGCTCGGACAATCAGGAATGTCAGGTAGAGGACGTAGAAGGCAACAACGATCAGGAAGAACACCTTCATGCCCTGGAGAGGAATCACAGGAGGTTGTTAACGCCAAGTTACAGAAAAACATCAATTATGATGAAGAAGTTCACTAAAGGCACCAGTTCTACCTGGAAGTTTGCAAAATCCACTTTGTAGAAATAGGTGGGATCCTGGAGCTCATTAACCCTGAAAAAGTGAAGTAGATATTTTTAAAACCACTGTTTGAATGAAGCTGCGTATATTTACTGGTCCCACTTACGTCTGCCATATGCCAAGAGTGACGGCGGAGACCCACAGCAGACCTACGATGATCAGCTTGGGCAGGTAGAAGGTGAGGAATCTCCGTTCACCCTGCGAAGAAACAATATCAGGCCAAGCATTTAGGATAAACTGGAAAGCACGAGAAAACTCGGCCCGTTACTGCAGCGAGCGACTGATTACACCCACTTGAACCCTGATGCCGTGGTAGACGCAGAGCCAAAAGAGGAGCAGGGCGCACAGGAAGAGAGCCTGGAAGAAAGCGTCTAAGGTCCCTGGAAACCAGCTGTTGACCAGGAACGACAGCGGGAAGAATGGATCTGAAAAACAACAGAGGTGGAGCATTTCAACATCGCCGAATCTCTTTTAAAATCAACATTTGCTCTAAAGTTGAACAGACACATTTTTTGCTTGCTATATCATTTTCGTAACACTTGACTAGTCATTGTGATTAAAAAAAAAGTAATATTGCTAAACAGAAGTTTATTACAGGATGAAAGTAGGAGGGAGGATGAATGGAAAGATAGATTACTGTAAGTCACACTGTTTCCCCACAGTTTGGCCGATCCTGCAACTTATAGTCAGGTGTGACTTATATATCAATTTTTTTATGGTAATTCATACTGACCGAGATGAACCAAGTAGTAAACATTTCCGTGTAATAGCCGCAAGAGGGTAACCTTGCGGCTATTATTGCGGCTCCGCTTAGCTCCACTCACATACATCTGGGACACCGCCATAGGAATTGCCTTTACTGAAGGCTGGGCCTTATCAAAAATACTTGCATATGATTGGATAAGCCACTTGTCTGTCATCTTCATTGACGTGCTATTTCAACCACGTCCGCGCCCCGGAAAACAAAACTTGCCAAATCCGGTCGGGAGAAGGGCGAAAACATCGTTTCCACCAACAAAAGCCTTCAGAGCCGTTCTCTGATGTTCTTTTAATGAAACAATATTAGGTAGATTGGACAACACGGAAGAAATAGCAGCATCAATGTTAATGCTTGCTTCCTCAACGAGCCGCCATTGCCATCAAAACAGTCTCACGTCATGGTCGCGTCTCCACTACGTCACATCTATGAAATGCCAGCCCTGCGTCCTGATTGGCCAGACCATAAAATTGGTTGGAGAAATCACTCTCTACCGGCGGTGTCCCAGATGTATGTGAGTGGAGCTAGGCGGAGCAACATACAGCTGGCTTTTGTCAGGTTAGCGAGAGGGCTCTCTGTGCCTGTGGAAACTATATGCTGCTCCTGTACCACTTAAAAATGTATTAAAGCATTAACTTTAAATAAACAACAAAGACTGAACACATATTATATGTTGTCTGTTTCAGTCTGCATTCACGCAGCGGAGCGTTTCGTGGTGCAGCTCGAAGGGCCCAGACTGTGACAGGACGCTGTTATTGGGTTGTTTGTGATGCTAATCACAGCTAGCGCTAGCTTAAAGGTCTGTTGTCCGGGCGGTTTGCAACGTAGCTGATGCGTGTGACATTTATGTTGCTGTGAAACATCCGCGTCGCACTGTTAGCTTAGCACGTAGCACTGCTACGCTCACAGTCTAATTTCAGCGTAATTAGACCGAAATGCTCTGACGACATCTGACGCTTGGAGTTGGTGGCTTGTTGTGCCAATTTACCCGATTCAACCTCCCAGGTATGTTCCGTATTATTCAGACGATTGTGGATGCAGCTGTGCAATTTAATAAATCGGCCTACCAGATTAAACGTCAGTTTTTAATCTTGGATTGTGTGAAAAAAATTTCGAAATAAATGCGATTTATAGTCTGGTGTGACTTATATATGTTTTTTTTCCCCTCTTTATGACGCATTTTTTGACTGATGCCAATTATACTTATAGTCTGAAAAATGCGGTAGATGGATGGATGCTACTAGAAATAACTTATTTTCCAGACTGCGTAGGGACCGTCCAACCAGGAACCTCCAACTCTCCCCTTAAAAGGTTTGTAAGCTCAACGCTAAAATCTGCTGAGCTCCAGAGAAGAGACGTTAGCAGCGAAATCTGATATTAATGGGAACTCACCGTTGTAGAGCAGCAGCAAAGGGAGCAGAATAGACATCCACTTCTGCTCAATGCCCCAGTCCCTCATGGAGAACTTCCTCAGGGAATGTGCAAACAGACACTAGAACATAAAGTGAAACATTTATCGTCACGCTTTGTTTTATTCATTCAAAAATATTTAAATACTTAGAAGCAGACGTTCTTACCGTTACCATGAAGGTCAACACCACAAAGACAAACCGGAACCAAATTTCCACTTGAGAGAAGGTTGGGTTGTATGTTTTCCACTAAGGGTGGAAATAAAGTGGTGAGAAGAGAGAAAAACGTTGTGCGACGTAGCTCGTAACCATTGACAACATCACAGACTAATCGTGAAGTGATTTACACCTACCACAAATTTAACCTTGATTTCATAGGAGACGTTTTCAAGGCCTCTGAAGCTGACATCAACCTGATACTGATTGAAGTTCAGGTAGCCCAGATGCAGCAAAATTATCTCGTCACATTTCTGTTTCGTAGGAAGAAACCAGCAGAAAACGCTGCGTTATTGTACCGAACAGCAACTATCCGCTCTAAGGGTGCGTTCACATTGAGCGCCGGTTTGGATACCCCCTACACACAGGAGCGACGCCGAGCGAAGCAGCGGAGGAAATTCTTGCGACGCGAAACGCGTCATTTTGCCGATTAAAGAGAAGCCAGAGCGACGCCACGCATGCGATATATATATATATATATATATATATATATATATATATATATATATATATATATATATATATATATATATATATATATATATATATATATATATATATAAAAAATAAAACGGTTGGTAAATTTCCATGCAGCACAGGAATGTGGCATCTTCTCTGATCCACGTTCACTACAACAGAACTTAACTTCTTTCTGCCACATACAATATGGCGGTGATGTCGACGTACGAACCCGCGCCCAACAAGGCGTCTACGCATAAAGGTCCATTCATACCCGACGTGTGGCCTACACGTCCGTATTTCTGTCCGTACGTTCTATCCGTTGACTCCTTCATACCTCCATCCGTCTTTTATGCTGAGGTGCGCAATAACCAATATTTTCCTCTAGGTGGCAGAAATGTAGGGGCTCAGCCACAGCAGGCTTGTAAAATTGAAGGGCCTGTTGCAGACATCCCGTTTGCTCATTGCCGCTTTATTTATTATTTATTTTGCTATGAGCGCGCACATAGCGCTCCCTAATTGCGGTCCACTTGGATTTTATGACATCCCCTGTCATGCCCAGAGCCTCCCCGATTTCTTGAAAACTATTTAGAACTTTTTGTTTGTCCCTGTGCCCCGGACACGACACATCATATGTGTGGGTAGCTGCAGACAAGCTCCGCAAGTCGTTCCTCGAATCCCGCCATTGTTTAAAGCCCAGAATTCTAACCTTCGTGATTTTGTTGACATTTTGTACTACAAACTCAATAGCGCCCCCACCTTTTCCGATAGTATTGCTCCAAATCGACGGTTAGAACTTATGAAACACTCCACACGTATCCGTGTCAGTCTTTTACGTGAGGTATGAATGGGCCTTATGATGTCTATGCTGCGTCGGCCTGAGTTGTACGACCCGACCAGTTATTACTACCGAGACACGCCCAGAAAGGAGCAAGCCTGCAGAAGAGCGAGTGGCGCGGCTGCAGTGGCAGGGAAGTGAAAGCATCTGCAGGTAGCACCATTGTACAGCTGTGCAGCTGCTGCGGCGTGCTGTGCGAACGGCCGGCCGGCGATAATGTCAGACGAGCTGCGGCAGGCAAAAGTGGCGCCATTGTTGCACCAACGTGAACGCACCTTAACGCCACTTTGTCAATACATGCTGGAAAAGTGCAGACACACTGCAAAAACAGAACTAAAGATAAGTAAAATGTTCTTAAAGTTAGTGTATATGTCCTTGATTTGAGCAGGTAAATAAGATGATTTGCCAATAGAATAAGATTTTTGCACTTAAAATAGGAACAATTCATCTCGATCATCTTATTTCAAGTGCAGGATATCTAATTATCTTATTTTAGGGGTCAAAATACTCATTCCATTGGCAAATAATCTTATTTACCTGCTCAAATCAAGGACAAATACACTAACTTTAAGAACATTTTTACTTATTTTTAGATCCGTTTTTGCAGACAGCCAGAAGGAGGCGGACCCATACTCACAGCTCCACAGTGCAGCGTCCGGGATTTCTGCAGCACAGACTTGATGTGGACCACGCTGGCGTCCTGCATCCCTCCTTTTAGATTAATGTTGATCTCAAACGGCTGCTTGAAATCTTTCACTGACAAAGACAGAGGCAAGTGGCTTTTTTTTTTAACATTTAAGATTTATAGTGAAGCTATCAGAGCGCATTTGAATATAAAAGGTTAAAAAAAAAACGTACAGTTGCTGTTTCCAGCCTGCATGACACAGGTGAGCCACAGCTGCTGGTTGTAGGTGGTGAGAGGTTGAGAAACTAAGTGAAAGGGCCCAGTCTGAAAGCACAGAACCAATAACACAATCAGTTAGATACTATGAAATCAAATCATTATAAAATATATAAAAAATGTGACTCCTTTTCTAATTTAGAAGGGTGAACACCTAGAATAAAAAAATAGCTGTGTCACATTCTACTCTGTTCATAGCATTAATGCGAGTAACAAATCTGTTACAATCTAACATAATTATAATTTGGGTTATACAATACTTATCTGGTTAGAAAATAAAACCTGTTTAGAGCCGCTAATACTGCATGACCTTTTGAAAAAAGACAAACTATAGAAGATTTGCTGTCATTTTTAAAGAATCACAGTTAATTTCCATCTGTAGGTTTTAAAATAAATGTAAAAGAATGAAGAAAAGACAATGGTAGGCCTGGGTAATACATCGAGATTTGAAAAATATTGAGATTTGAAAAAAAAAAAAAAAAGTAGATATAAGAGGAGACTATTGTTTATATTGAGGTGGTTGCATTTGAATTATACTTTTATGTATTCCAGTAGGTTATTTTTCAGCTGTTTCTCATATTTATTTGTTAAAAACAGCTATTTGTTAAAAAAACTGCCTTTGAGACGTTTGGGATAAAGCTTTGATAAGATAGATCAGATAAGTCTTTTTATAATTACTTTATGAAGACAAACATATCAAGATAACTATCGTCTATCGATATTCAGCCTGAAAATATCGATATTATTTTTGGTTCATATCGCCCAGCTCTAGCGGATGGATACATTTTCTTCTGTAGGGATGTTAATATATGTAAAAGTTGGAAAATATTTTCAGACTTTATGACAAGAAAAATGAATCTAAAAATATCACTGAAGCTTTTAGTAGCAATTATTCTATGATAATGGCTGAAAAACTGCTAAAACCTGCATTTGTTGTTATATCTATGCTTAGAAACACCAAAGATGCAAGTGGCAGACCTGTGGGCTACATGAAAAAAAAATTCATGATGTTTATCATCTATTAAACAGCTTTATTCTTGTGTTAGACCACGGTGGCGTCATTCATGTGAGATTTTCATTCCCCTTTATTGAAACGACTGGACTCAGCACATCATACTGAGGAATACAGCCTCTTGGGCTCACTGCTGCACCTCATATCAATCTGCAGGATGGATTGCTTTCAATTAGATGGGAAAACATATAGATTATTGTTCATTGGACAAGATTTGATAATGTACCTCCAAATATTTCAAACCTTTTGTTAAATAACACCAACATTTCTGATTTCAGGTCCACAACTGTGGAATGAACTTCAGCTCATCCTACATTTTAAGTTATTATATTGATAATAGAAAAAAATATTGTTAATTTTAATCATTTTATAGAATTACAATAATGATACTACTATAACATTTTCCTATTCATATTAAATCACTTGTTACAGCACTAATACTACCAACAATGATGACAGCATTATTTATTATCTATTCCTCTTGCTTATCGTTTTAACCAATGGACCTACCTGCAGACCTGATCTGCCCTTTCAATTTAATAAAGCTTTGAATTTGACAAATAGCAATCATTAGAGACTCTCCTCAACTTTTCAAGGTTCTTTTCAAAATTTCTTGAAAAGAAACATGTAATTGTTTTATTTACCCTTTCATTAACAATTAATTGTGTTGAAATTGTATTCATTTGTATGAAATTTCTATGTTTACCATTTAGCCAATTTTTCTTCTATATTTTAAGTTATTGTGTGGATTATTTTTAGGTCTATTGATAGTGGTTTAACTTAAACCTGACATTAAGTTTATGTTTATGATGCCAATGTGAAAAAGACACAGAGAGAAGAGATTGCGTATGTCAATAGGACCTCCCAGGCTAAATAAAGGCATTATTATTTTTATTATTACCAATATTTTGTTAATTGGGGGTCTGTTTGATTCTAATGAAGCACAAATGCTTTATGTGTAAACAGGTAACAAGTCAAAGCAAATTAAATTAAAACTACTTGGATTTTTATCATTCTTATTAGACGTGCAGAAAATTGGCAATATACCATCCTTTGTTCTAGAAATGTCTCACCTTTACTGAAACATTCTTGGCCACTAACAGATCACCGTTATGTTCCTGCTCAGCAATGATCTTTGGACCTAAAGAAAAAGTAAACAAACACAGAAATGATTTAAATCAAATCAGAACCCCATATGGAACCATGCACAGAATGTAGGATGAGGGAGATTTCCATGTAGGGATGCTGAGTTATTTTATTAAGATTAAGCTTCATTTTCCTTCAACAATATCAACCATCCATCCATCCATCTCCCTTTATCTTAAGTCTGGTCCCTGAGGCAATAGTTTCAGGAGGAACACCCACACATCTCTCCCTCCAGCTTCTTCTGGAGAATCCTCGGCAGTTAGCATCATGTCATTTAATGCAGCAATAATAAATTAATAGTATTTATCTTATCTAGTGAATTTAGAAGAAGAGGCATCTTCCCTGAGATGTTAGAAGATCAAAAAACACCCTGGAGGGAAGCAGCTGGAAGACTTTGGTCCAAGCAGTCAGTAGCTACGTCTACATGGACAATAGTAATCAGAATAAAGGGCCAATCGGGAAACTAATGTCTTATGTGAACACGCCAATTGGAATATTGTGATCGGATTAAGCTCAATCGGAATGAAATTGTAAACCGAATGAGACGGATAGTTTATGCCGATTGACAATCTGATCAACGTGTAAACGCTTGTCGAGATCAAGTTATTCTGAATGTGGCAAACTGGCCTACGTGTGCCTGACGTAAACGTGACGCAAAACTGTCGGGGCTCCTGCTGCAACCTATCTATTTGAAACATTAAGAGAGCTTAAAATTTGCATTTATTCAGTAACGATTTTGCAAAAGAATCTAATTGTGATTTTTTTATCTTAATATTGCGATTGTGATTTAATGCGATTATTTTTTTCCAGTTTAATTTATCGTGTCTTTTTAAATATATACAAACAACAAATCAATCGGTTTCATCGCTGTGCATCTCAACTCGGAGCAGATGTAGCCGTCTACGATATATTTTAATCAAAACTGTGATTTGATTTTTACTTTTCTCTGCATTAATCAAAGGATGTTTGTAAACACGGACTATTTAAAACAAGAACTTTTAATGTTTTTGTTAATCAGAATATCATTTAAGAGAACAGCTTTTAATTGATTTGGACATCGATCCTTGTTGAACATAAAGTGAAAAGTGCAACCAACTAGCAAGTATATGTATTACATAAACTCTAAAACAAATAATAAAATTAGATTATCTCACTGCTGCAACTATTTTCCCTTCCATGTGGAGACAAACCTACTTTAAACAGTACTGACACCTAAAGGATGTATCTGATCCATTAATTGTTACATGGCCAAAAATTGCAGACCTCTGCGATTTGAAAATTGCGTTTTTTTTTTAAAGTGCAATTATATTGCAAATGCGATTAATTGTGCAGCCCTAGTTTCAACCGTAATTAGAACCTGGTGCACGTCCAGCCTGGGCGCTTGAAAGAGAAACAAACACATACAATACTGCTGGGTTCTTCTTCTGTAGGTTTTTTTTTTAGGGAAATTTAATAACTGTGCGTGTCAGAGCGGTTCTATTCTGAATAAAGCTGCATGCATATAAACGCACATTATGGTCGGATTAACTGAATGTGTGTCCATATAAACAGTACAATCAGATTATTTTTTGTTTTTTAATCTGAATACATTTCAATCCGGTCGTGAAAGTTTGAAGCTACTGATGCTCCTTGATCAAGAAAGCCTCTCCATGGGAACCATCTTCTCTGCTGGCCCACTGACAGCAGTAGTCTCCACCACTATCATCACAGCGTTGTATCTCAGAGGCAGATATTCACCGCAATCCCCACTTTGTCATCAGTCTCTTACCTGCAGTTTTACATGTTGTGTGTTCTTGTCCATGTAAGTAATAGATTTTGCTATACGTAGTATAAAAAGGTCAGAAGGAAAACGTAGTGCTGTGTTTTCCAGCCTCCTTTGATAAACACACAGCGTCTGATGCATCCTCACTCGTTCAGCTGTATCGATCCACGCAGAGAGATATATCTGAGAGAGAGAGTGGCGACACTCCCACGGACTTCTATAGAAAGAGTGGAATGCTGAAGTCACGTGGCTCATGCAGCTGCAAATAGATCCAAACAGCGATGGTTCCAGCACTGCATGCAGTTCATGCTGGTGTTTTAGAGTCATATTCTCCAGTAAGTCGATGAAATTATAACATTTTTGGCAGTGTGAAGCTTTAGCTGACTGCTCCGTACTAAAATAGGTCTACGGTGACATTTCATGTAGCCAGTTTTAGTAAATTAATCACATTAACCTGCTGGTTGTGTTTAAACTGCAGCAAGCTAACCGTATGCAGGACGGGTTTAAACGGATCTATTTCAGTCACTCTAATTCAGCTTTTTAAAATATTTAGTGCCGTTGTAAACGTAAAAGTTTATAATTTTCTTATTTTTTATGATGTTTGAGCTTAAAATGAATTCCAGTGAGACTGAAAGTGTGTGCCGTGGAGTCTCCGTGATTCTTCAGAGGTAAAGTTTCTACTTGTTGCTATGTCCACAATCTTTAACTGATCTTAATTCTAGTTACTAAACGACCTCAACTAGAAAAGCTTTTGTTTTGTGAGATTGAAATAGTTAATTTAGTTTGATTTATAGATTCTTTTACAGATGATCCATCAGAGACGGCAGCATAAATGGGGATATTATCAGTAGGCCTGGGTATCATCTAGGATGAGCCGATTCAATACGATTCTCGATATAGCTCAGCTTGATTTGACTCCAATATCGACATTTATTACTTTCAAATTAATGTCCAAAGTTATTCAATTAACAAAACCAGCCACATATTATATTTATGTTCAATTTATTGAACACTGATATATTAAGAGGAAAATAAAGTGCATTTGGTTCAATGCATTTAACGTATCACAGAAACCAAAAATGTGCCCAAACGCCTGTTTTTAGGGACGAAGGCGCTTCTAAAATCCTGTCGGCCGATCCACAAATGCTCTCACTTGCACTTCCTTGCTGTGAATAGTATCGCCCCCTAGGGGTTGGGAGGTATATCGATTTTGAAATCCAGAATATCAATATTAAATCATTTTTAAAAACATCGATATTAATCTTTGTATCGATTTTTATGCACAGCCCTAATTATCAGTACAGAAAATGGTGACTATGTAGATTAGTAATTATTTCATATTTTTCAGTTAAAACACACAAAGCTGACCTCAATGATCTGCTGATGTTACGCAGGACGGCCAACGTAACAAGATGCCATTTTCTGTCCTCCAAAATAAGAGCTGAATCAAGATGTTTGAACAACACGTTAACACCGTGACCTTCACAAAGTTGGTATTTACAGCAGGCCAGGAAATGCAAAAAATAAATAAAAAGTGTGGCATGCATTCATATTTCTGCTTTTGTTTGACTGGGCCATTCTAACATATGAATATAAATTAATCTAAGACATTTCATTGTAGCTCAGGCTGTATATTGTTAACCCAGCTCGTTTTACCGGTCAGACCACCCCCAATTAAATAGTGTTTTGGATGCAAGACGCTCGAAACAGAAAAGTATACTTCAACTTATTTAATCTACTAAAGGCAGAGAAATGTTTACAGACACATGAGCGCTGATGTGCTCTTGATTGGCAAGAAGCCCCGATTGATCATCTCACAAGCATTATAAAGATCTTTAGTCTCAAGTCAACAGCAGCGGTTACCAGGTTTTCTAAGTGAGAGGGGACGTCTCATTTCTTTTGAAGAAGCGCGTCCCCACAGCATGATGCTTCCACCACCATGTTTCACTTTGAGGAAGGTGCGTTCAGGGCGCAGGTGCAGTGCTACTTCTCAGATAAACCGAGTATATTGACCACATTAACAAGACACCAGGATCTACTTGAAAGGGGAAGAAATGCAGATTCTCAAATATTACCTGAGCATTAAAATGCTTTTGTTCGTTTTTATCTTTTAAAGTCTCACATACAACATCTAGTAACGCAGAGGGATATGAGTGAAAAACAAATTATGTTGCAGTAGCTTCAAGGAATGTTCCCCAAGCTGCATTTTATCTATTATTAGCGGCATTAGAAGAAGACTATGGCCGAATAACTCTTATTTCTCGGAAACGCAACGCTTCCGAGCACCTTTTAGCTTCAACAGACGTACCTGCAATCCCAATGAAGACTGTGAGGCCAAAGCATATCAGGAACACCACGAAGACCAAGACAAAATGTCTCTTAGACAAGGTGTAGAGCCGCATGGGGGCCAGCCTGTCAGGAAAAGACAGCAGTCAGAGCTTAAAGCACACAGAAAAAAAAAACCGACAGAAACATTTTGTTTTGTCTAAGTTGAAGGCTGTTTGGTTCGAACCGATGTGTCAACACTTAGCGTCCATGTTACTTCGAGCTAGCAGCGCAGACAGATGTTGCTTTTAAGCGCTCATTCTTGCAAATCCTAGCGTCAAGTACACGTCTTAGGAATGTCCCCTGGACGTAAGAGACACTTACAGCTCCATTTATTCCGGTAAAGTGCCTCGGCGGAGCGAAAAAGTGGTAGAGTTTCGTCGGGAATCCACATCCGTGTACCAACATCAGCCTGCCACCGCTCAGGGGTGACGTCATTGAGTGGGAGGAGTCTGTGCCACGTGACCAGAAATTCGAGGGAGTGGGGGAACTTCGAAGGAGCCTTAGGAGTAAAGAAGCCTATGCAGTATGCCTCCTTTTCTGGCTGCACGTTTTATTTATTCATTTATTCTAAACTGCAAAGCCCACTTCCTATGTTTTAGAATTCAATAGAATAGAAATAACATTTATTGTCCCTCAGCGGGACATTTCACGTATTCCAGCAGAAAAGTGAATTGGAAATGAAAGCAAATACATAGGGCAAAATTTCAACACAAGCGAAAAATTTGTGTATGTCCCGAAAAACAAATCATACTATGAACGGTAATGATTTTTATTTGAATGTTTTAAAAATAATTTAATTACATTGACTTGATACTGTACGTTTTACGACCAAAATTCATTATTTTTACTGGGGCAGCACCGTGGTGCAGTTGGTGGCACTGTTGCAACAAGGAGATCATGGGTTCGAATCCCGGCCTGGGGTCTTTAAGCACGAGCCTGCACGTTCCCTTCGAGTACTTATAGGTTCCTCCCATAGTCCATAGCATGACTATTAAGAAAATGCGTCTCTCATTGCCCTCAGGTATGAGCGTGCATGTTTGTTGTTTGTTTGTGTGACGGACTGGCGGCCTGCCCAGCGTGTACCCCACCTTTTGCCCAATGGTCACTGGAGATAACCGACCCCGCGCGGATAAGCGGTACTGAATGGATGTTAATTACTGATTTGCGCGTGCGTAAACCACGCAAATTTCCACTTTATAGCTCTAAGGATTATTATTTCGTGGAAAGGTGGGTTCACAACGGGACCAAACAAACATTTAAAACGACAGCTTAACATCACCACTTGTTGTGCTTTTATTAAACGATAATATAGAGACCTTTATGTTTTGTGGTTTCCCCAGATCTACTAATTTAAAAATATCAACACCATTCATCAAGTGTTTATCAAATCTCGCAAAAAAATGCACAATAAAGATATAAAGCAGCCAAACGTATTAGATTTTAACAACATATGAAGAACCGTCCTCATATATAGGCCCGTATTTAGCCTGCCTTCCTTCCTGTACCGATGGTTGTAATAATCACACAAACAAATAATTAATAATGTATTTTTTTTTTATCATATTCAGATCGGACTCACCTGTAAAAACGATCATCGCGGTAAGGTGTTAAATCCTCCTTCAGCTCATAGTAGGCCTCCTGTATCTTCCTGCAGAAGTATTTCAGCTCGCTGTACAGAGGGTTTTCCAAGCCGGACGAGTAGTCCGTGTCCATTATTACATCGAGGCGTTTGACGGCTGAAAATGGCGAATATGAACACAGCGCCGCGGCCTGCTTCAGCGAATAGCTCAGACCAGTCCGTGCAGTATTGTTGTGACGTCTAGTTAAACGTGCCTGCCGAAGCTGTTCTGTTTGTCTGGCTTCAGGAAAAGACAAAGGGGAAAAAAAATGTGTTCAAATGAAAAAAAAAAGGGGGCGGAACGCACAGCTAACGCACGGGAGGAGGGTCACGTGACCGTAGTTCAGCACCACGGACAGGGACGCGCTTTAGCGTGGGGTAATGTCGCTCAAACTGAAGGATTAACACATATATAAACAATATGAAAACTAAAATGTTATTTATCTCATCAATTTATTATTTATTAGCTGTTTTTTATTTAATTCTTGATTGCTACTTTTTTAAGATGTGTTACATATTCACTTTATATTGTAATGTTATTTTATTTCAGTTGCAATCTCATGTCGTAAACTGTATGCAATGAAATTTCGTTTTATATGCACTGTGTATTCAAAATGACAATAAAGTCATTCTAAGTCTAAGTTTATTTAATAAAACAACTATTTTTTATTACGTCAACACATAGTATAGTAACATACAAATCATTTTATATATGCATATTTTATTTATTATATTTTCAGTGTGTGTGTGTGTTTAACTAGCTCCTAGCTTGAGTATTTAAATTATTCAATAATGTGCCTTGGTTTTTGCAAACTAATCGCAGTTTAACAATAAAAAATGTCATACTCTGGACTAAGAAACCGATTGCTTTTAAATTACAATTACAGTCACCAAACAAAGGAATTGCTGCTTTCAAAATGTGTTTTGGATACAAAGCACCCCGATTTGCCCCAACTGCACCAATACTGAACTTCACCTATAAAGTAATCTGTATTTTACAAAACAAGACTTGGTGTTTTCCTCAATGACATTTTTTATTAAAAAGATGAGTGACTTATACAGTTATAAAATAATTTACATGGCATGCCTTACTATCCATCCACTATAAACGTTCAGTCACCATAGTCATCAGACTCTTTCAAGTGTTTTTTTTTTTCTGTCAGTTAAGTCTACACCTGCAAATAAAAGCACAGATCTTTTCTAAAGAAAAGCCCAAATCCTACAATATCTACAACAGTTCATCATCAGTTTAACATGAATCCATAACCAAGTCCATAAGTAACGCTGGACATCAACTCAGTGAAGAATGTGTGTTTGAATGTGTAGAAGCCATGACACATTTAAGTATAATAGATTTAACACTGATGGGATCGGTAGACTGCACAGCTGAACACAAACACACCTCAACTTGACACTTACACTAATCTACCACCTACGTTAAACTGGGCACCTACTCATTCACATCTTTATTTTTTATTTTTTTCCATCCAAAGCAAACTTCAATTTAAGATGCCGGTTCTCTTCTCCAACCCCACAACTTGGGACACAATCATTACAAGCTTACCAACACACACAAAAAAAATGTTTGGAAAACTCCACAATTTACAGTATGTATAGATATTTTTCCACCTTTCAGAAAATAATCTCATAAATAAAAAGCACACACCAGCAATCTCAGATACTGGACTAAAAGAACAGTATCAAAATGTGGTTGAAAGCAACAAAAACATCATTTTCTCCTACAAAATATTGCACAGCTAACACAAAAAGAGTTTTGTCATGACATGCTTGAGTTTTTTCATTCTTTTTGTAGGGGTTAAAATATCTTTGTTCAGTCCCCATTCCTACAACCAACGACCAACATGCATCTTTTCGAGATCAGGAAAGATCACACTAATAAATGTAATATCACAAATTCAAGGATTAAAATAGAATTGGCTCTTCCCCTTTGGACTGCATTTATCGTAAAATTGTGAGTAGATATTTTGGCACAAATTGGAGTTTAGCCCTACAGCACCTTCCCCCGTTTTATTAGGCCAAAACTTTTGTGGTGATTTTAGCTGATGTTGCACTTAAAACAGAAAAATTAATGCATAAATGTCCTTTGCACTTTACCTCCAACCACGATCCTCGCTAACGTTTAAACAGTTTTACCCGTCTCTCAGTTTGCACAGTCAGCTTACGAAGCATATAGAGTTCCTAAGCTTCATTCTTCAATGTCGTCTTTTTAGACCGAGTGACGATGGCGATTTAGCTTAACAGTTATTTTACGGTGTTACAGCTTCCCTCCACACCTGAAATTAAACACAGTGGAGCCGAGGCGTAAACTTGTCAGAGCCGTCCAAGTCTCTTTACAACATTTACGCCTCCGATTTATTTACATGCCTTCTGAGAAGAGTATGAAATGGCATAGGTGAAATATACAAAAATATTTTCCTGTACCATGCTTAGATGTTTTAGTGTGGTCCTAAAGAGCAAGGACTGCCCCCCCCAAATACGTACTCACTTCACAGAAGTGACAGCAGGTGACATCATCACTTCATGCCAGAGGTTAAGTTGTTCAGTCGAGGCCTTGGCGACATCTTTGGGCGCCAGTGTCACCGTATGCAGATATCGAATATAGGATATGTCAGCCAAAGCTATTCTGTAAACCGCACCCACCTGAATACTCCCGAGTGTACAGCAATATTTAAATTCAGCCTCCCCAAATAAAGCCGGTAAGAAAAACTGGGATGAAAAAGGATGAGGGTTGTATATCTTCAACAATAACAATATTTTCTTTAAAAAATCTGTATCTGGAAAGATAAACAACATGTACATATAAATTATTAAGTGTAGCAGGGTGACTTTTTTTTTTCTCCTTAAATCCTTCAAATGCAGATTTGATAAAGACCAATGTGTATGTTCTTTCCAGAAACAGTGAAAAGTCATGACCTTAGTAGTGCTCCTAAATGATGCATATATCAGCCTAAAATCCAGCCAAAACAGGCTGAGATAAGAAACAACAGGAATGGTATAGAACAAAAACCTCCACTATGTAACCTCATTTAATAAACTATAAGCAAAAGCAGTTTAATAAAGTAGTAACTGTTTCACTAAAGTTTTGTACAGCAATGGATTTCAGTGCCCAGTAGTACCTGTGCGCTCTGGAACAAGTAATTTAACCTCCAGAGTGTGGTTTTCAAGTATTACTGCTGCGTTTTTAACTGCACCTTGAAAGTCTTGTCTTTCTCTCCAAGAAAAAAAAAAAAAAAAAACTTCTTCTACCCAAAGCAGCATTTATTTGCATGATGATAACCCAAGCTTAGCTCGTTGGCCCCTACGTGCTTGGAGGGTGCCCACCGAACGCAGAGCGGAGCAGATCTAATGGCGCTCAAAAAACAAACGCAGTCAGTGCTTATTGCACCATGTCTAGTGGCAGCATTGTGTAGTGCAGTGTGATTGCATTTCCATCTGGTGGCCACGGCTGATTTTCAGTCTGTTTCTCCGAAAAGACGCGGAAAGAGTTCATTTCGATCTCCAAACCGAACAACTGTGCTCCTTCAGCAGGTTGCATTTGAGAAATTAAGGTATGAATCGGGGCGAGTTGAGAGGGGACGTCTCATTTGAGGCGCTGAGTGACGTTGGCCAAAGCCACGGCGAATGCCTGAACAGCAGAGAAGGGGTACTGGAAGTCCAGGATGTAGGCGTTACCGTCAATCCTGCCGAACTGCATCACCTAGGAATTAAAAACACACATCAAGATTTCCACAGAAAAAAAAAAAACAACAAACAAGAAAATATGTGGTTCTGGAACTAATTTGCATTTCAAATTTGACAATGAAAAAAATTATTATTGAAAGTATTTTTGCCCCATAGCAATTTTCTTAAGATTTCCACGCACACACAAAAAAAAAAATGCAAGTGGAAAACCACAATCACAAAGGAGTGTTTGGTAGCAGTATCTAACAGCCTACATCAGGGGTGTCCAAACTTTTCTTCATGTGGGCCAAAATTGTCAAGTCAAAAGTCCTGGAGGGCCATAAATGCACTTTAAAGACAAACTCAATTTATTTAAACAGTATATTGTGATTTAAAATCGTTTTCTGACCTGTTCCACAAAATATGGGCATGCGGTGTTTTAATTAAAGAAATTAGTCAGATTTTCTGTAGAAAGTGGATGTGTTAATTATTGTAGACCCAAAACTTAAAAAGGGTTGTCCACGTTTCGAGACAATTAATCGGTTTGCTGATTCTTTTGGGGTCAATTGAAAAATAAAAAATAAATCAGCAATCAGAACAGGATTTGGGTCAATCTTAAAAAAAAACAAAAACGCTTCCTGTGTTTTAATGAATAATATTTCAATGCAAATTTTGGTGCACCAATGTCTGCATTTGAGTAAAAGTCATTGAATAGATGTGGTCTTATTTACCATGAAATTGAAGGGAATGTTAAAAAAAAAAGGACATTTTATGTTGTACGTGACATTTTCAATTGTGAGATTTTAACTTGTCTGTAATAATGTAATAATGTGGCCCTATTTAAAAGGATAAAAGTCTCCATCTGCAACAAACCACTTGTGCCAGTGGGTCAAATCAAGCTTGAATTGCTTTTGGGGGGCCGCACAAAATCAGTCTGAGGGCCGCAAATGGCCCCCGGGCCACAGTTTGGACAGCCCTGGCCTACATTATTTCAGCTGCCATGCATTCAGTTTCTCCATGACAATTATACATTTGGCTGCTTGGATTAACATGATATATTTCTAAGTGAAACAGATGCTAAATCTCAGGGAGAGACGTGGGGGGGGTCGTCATTAGGATGGAGGAGCATAAGAAAATCCAATATATACGGTCATTTCAATCTTTTACAATCCAATCACAATTTTATGCATTTTAACCTCAGCAAAAATAAAATGCTACTTTACATATAAATGAATATAAATGAAGCATTTAAAAAGAACTATTAGTGTTCTGTTGCACGGACACACTTGTGTTGCTATTGAAATTTGGATCTATTTATTACATGTAAGATATTTCCCATCAAATTGCTAAAACAATATAACTAAACTATGTACATAGATACAATTTAGGAGTAAAACATGGCCAAGCTGTAAGTTACTGAATGTAGGAAAAGGTAAATGGACAAAAAAAGATTAAGTGGATTTCAGTGGGCTCTACAGTTCTTTTGTTCTAATTGTGCATTAAATGTTTTCCAGACCCATTGAGTAATTGTGACAATCATAATATCAATATTAATCCTGATGCAAATTTTTCCTAACCTGACAGAAGCCAGACGCATGTTGCTCCGCCTAGCTCCACTCACATACATCTGGGACATCTCCCATAGAGAGTGATTTCTCCAACCAATTTTATAGTCTGGCCAATCAGGACGCAGGTCTGGAGTTTCATAGATGTGACGTAGTGGAGACGCGACCGTGACGTGAGACTGTTTTGATAGCAATGGCGGCTCATTGAGGAAGCAAGCGTTAGCATTGATGCTGCTATTTCTTCCGTGTTGTCCAATCTACCTAATATTGTTTCATTAAAAGAACATCAGAGAACGGCTCTGAAGGCTTTTGTTGGTGGAAACGATGTTTTCGCCCTTCTCCCGACTGGATTTGGCAAGTTTTGTTTTCCGGGGCGGTTAGCGGTTAGCGCAAACCATATTAGGAGGCCTTTAGTCCTTAACGCGGTCGGCCCGGGATCGACTCCGACCCCTGGCGCTTTGCCGCCTGTCTCCCCCCCTCTTCCTGTCAGCTCACTGTCAATAAAACGCATGCCTCTAGAGCTGCAAACACATTTTTTTTTTTCCTGCGTCGCTATCACAGCGTCACGGGTTGGCTTCGGTGTGAGTGGTTGAAATAGCACGTCAATAAAGATGACAGACAAGTGGCTTATCCAATCATATGCAAGAAGTTTTGATAAGGCCCAGCCTTCAATAAAGGCAATTCCTATGACGGTGTCCCAGATGGATGTGAGTGGAGCTAGGCGGAGCAACATGCATCTGGCTTCTGTCAGGTTAAATTTTTCCCCCATAACCTTATGAACACGTCAAACATGACGTGAGCAGAAACGAAACCCAGCTCACCTGCCGGCCCTCCAGTTCGATTTGAAAATTCTTGGCCGACTCCTGCGTGACGCGGCCTCCAAAGTCCAGCTGGTAGACCTGCGTGGCTTCGTTCCACAGAGGCTGCTTGTTGGCCATCACGTACACGAACCCCTGGCTGCCCAGTCCTCGGTCCTCCTTCTCGTTGGCTTTCCGACACTTGATCTCGTCCAGCTCGCTGGCGGCCCTCATGTTCCTTTTGCTCTTCCAGCCCTTCTTGCCGCTCTGGCACTGGTTGAGGAGCTCATCGCCGCTGATGAAGAGCTCCGGCTCGCTCTCTGAGCTGTCCTGGAACTCGCTGTTGGCCGTGGCCTTGCTCAGCTTCTTGGCCTTCACCTGCTGCTCCTTCTGTCCCTTCGGTTTCTTTTTGTCTCGTCCTCCCAGCCGCGGGCTGGAGATGAGGGAGTTAAAGTCCCCCAGGGCCCTGCCCTCCTTCTTCGATTTGCTGCCCTCCGCTAACTGAGACACATTAGCCTCGTCGGCCCGGCCATCCATCCGCTTGCGGTTCTTCTTGCTGAACTTCTCCGACCGCTGGGGCACGGGGCTCTCGGTCAGAGAGAGCACCTCCTGATAACCCTCCCCTGCCTCTGCCTCCTGCAGGTCCGCCGGCGGTGGCGGAGGGGGAGGCGGAGGTGGAGGAGGCGGAGGAGGCGAGAGGACGTTTTTGTCCGCTGATATGTGGGAGGCTTTAGGTGGTAGTGGCACTGCAGGACTGGGCATAGGCGGACAAGAGTTATAGGTGCCCCACGGGGTGTGGAGGGCAATGGGGGGGATGGGGATTCCAGCACAGGAGCTTCCTCCAGGATACATGGGGGGAAGGGGACAGCAGGCCAGGTTAGCCATGTTTGGAGAGTAGCCCGGCGATAAGACGAGGGTTGCATCCTGCTGTGAGAGGGACACAGGCGCCACCACCTCCTTTGGAGAGGCGCAGGGGCGTGGCGACCCCGGGATGGGCTGGAGCTGAGCTCCGGCGTAAGCTGATGCTGGGGGGTACTGGAGGGAGATCTGGTAGCCCGTAGCTGCTGCCGCCGCCGCCGCCGCCGCCGCAGCCTGGAAAGACGCGGTGCTGGGGCTGGTGGGAGACTTTGGAGAAAGAACAAAAGGCAGTCTGGTAACATCCAAGTGCTGAGCCGGGCTAAGAACGAGGGGAGGGGGTTTGTGTGGCCCAGGCGGGGCGTTTGCTGTCCTCTCCTGAGGAATCCACACCTCCTCTGTGCCAGCTGGATCCCACTGATAGGGAGGCGGACGTTTGACAACGAGCCCTGACGCGTCGTTTCCTCCTATTGCCAGATGTCTGAGTGACTGGCTGAGGGTTTCGTCCTCGGTGAACGCCGAGTTAACGTACTCAGCCCTGTCTCTGCTACCCTCCTCCCCCGGCTGCACTCCCAGATCCCTCAAGCGAGCTCATGAGATTATATGAGGACTGGGAGGCCAGAGCGGCCGCGCTGTTGGAGTGGACGATAACCGTGCTGTGCGGCGCGCCGTTCCCCGGGGGGAAATCCTGTCTGATAATTGTTCCCCCTGCGATCCCATTAGCACTCCCTGGCGCAGTGCCGCCGACGCTAGATCCGCTGCTGCACTGGCTGCACGTGTATAAGGCTGTTGGCACCCTCTGCTGGAAGGAGGCTGCTAGTGCGTTATTTTTAGCCTTAGGAGGCAACGGTCTTGGCGGTTCCAGCATCTGGGAGACTTTAAGCGCGGCCTCCCGGCTGTTCCTCCTGAGGGTGGCGTGGATCAGACTGCTGTCGAGCCTCTGATTCGGGTTCCTCCCGCCAGCACCGTTCTGGTTGGCCGAGTCGGGGTACGGTGGCGGGTCTCCGCTCGGTATGGAGTAGCGAGGCGCGGTGAGTCTGTTAAGCGTAGCGGAGGCGTAGGGCAGCTGGATCTTCTTTTCAGCGGCAGACGAGGATGAAGAGGAGGTGACCCTGAGCGTGGCGGAGCTGCCAGGTCCCTGGAGCGTGTAGACATTCTGGTTGCAGACGAGGCGCGTTCGAGGACGACAGACCTCTTCCACGTTCCCGCTGCTGTCAAACGTCGTTATTCTCTCATAGCCCAGAGGTGTGGGGTACTGGGCTTGCTGCTGACCTGGAGGATAAAGTTTGAAGTCTCCCTTCTTCACGCCGAGCTCCCCAGGGGGAGGAGTACCTGCAGGCGACCCCCTCTGTTCCAGACGAGCAGCCGGAAGCCGCGTTGGCAGCCGACGGTGAAGCGGCGGCCGCGGCGGCCGCAGCAGCGACCGCCGCGGCCACGGTCCCGGGGTAAGGGGGTGGCGGGTTCATTTTGCTGAGCTCCAAAGGAGCACTGAACACAACCGTGTCGCCATCGGCCAGCTGTGGAGTGGAGCGAGTGGTCTTGATTTTCAGCAGGTGCTCGTGCTCCCCGCCCACCGCCCTGTCCACCATTAAATCAGGAGGTTGGTGGGGGATTTGTATCTGCAGGGTCCCTGGCTGCAGATGGTGCAGGCCAGTTCCTGAAAGCTGGCCCGATGACATGGACGGGGCGGGGATCTGAATCTGAAGCTGCTGCTGGAGATGCTGTTGAGACTGCAGATGGTGATGCATCTGCTGCTGTTGTTGCTGCAGCTGCATTTGTTGCTGCTGCTGCTGCATCTGTATGTGCTGCTGAAGCTGCTGCTGGAGCTGCTGTTGAATGTGTTGCTGCTGCTGGAGGTGATGTTGCTGAAGAATCTGCTGCTGTTGTTGCTGCTGCTGCAGCTGTTGTTGTTGTTGTTGCTGCTGCAGCTGTTGTTGCTGCTGCAGCTGTTGTTGTTGCTGCAGATGTTGTTGCTGCTGCAGCTGTTGTTGTTGTTGCTGCAGATGTTGTTGTTGCTGCAGCTGTTGTTGGTGCTGCAGCTGCTGTTGTTGTTGCTGCAGATGTTGTTGTTGCTGCAGCTGCTGTTGGTGTTGCTGCAGATGTTGTTGTTGCTGCAGATGTTGGTGTTGCTGAATTTGTTGGTGATGTTGTAGAAGCTGCTGCTGCTGCTGCTGACTCTGTTGTTGCTGTTGTTGTTGTTGAGATGGATGATGAGATGGTGGAGGTCCAACCATTAGCCGACTCACTTCCAGGCCCCCGAAAATGACCTGGCCCGGACTGGAATACCTGGTGGGGACAGTGTACTGAGCTGTCAAGATGGCATCCTGGCTCTGGTCTGAAGCGCTGGCAGACGCTCCAGCGGGGGATGTCGTTGGGTTACTAAGGACGTCCAGCTGGACGTTCTGATTAGCCAACAGAGACTGGACCAGACCGATGCTCTGGGCAGGGGACATGGCCTGGGCGGGGCTATGGATAGGGGCAATGGGGATGTTTACAGTACATGGGGGGTTGTCGTCGGTGCCTCCAGCAGGGCCTGTGACGGGAAGGTCATCTTCATCCTCGCTGAAAACGTTGGGGCTGAAGACAGGAAGGTTGATGTAGTCCATGGAGATCTTGCGCACCTCCGGCAGGTAAATGGTCATCTGTCTGGGCTGCAGATGGAGGAGGCTGGTCTTATAGATTACTAAGAAAGAAGAAAAGCGTGAAATGAGAAACTGTAAAAAAAAAAGAAAGCAGCTCATACAAGTTAATCAAGAGGTTGTTGACAAGTTACCTGCACCAAGATTTGTAGGCAAGAAAGCTGCCAGTCCCACTATCTTAAACTTTGTTCCCCATATATTGGATGTGACCTGAGCGAGGTAATTCTGCTGCAAGACATGAAAAGAAATTGTTATGAAAAGAAACCACATGTGCCACAACTAGCTGCCTTATCGAGACCTTTAACGTTTAATGCCATAAAAGGATGTTATTTACCTGATTGATGTCGTCCAAAGGAAATTCCCTGCGTGACAGACTCGGTGAACCAATCGAGGGTTTCCTTATCGGTAAACGCGGTGACCTAGAGATTTCTTGCGTTGCTCGGGACAGTTTGGGGGATTTTCTGGGGTCAATATTTATCCTGTTGGTAAAGGGACAAACTAAGTCTCTACAGACAAGGTAGCAAATAAAAAAAAGAAGGTTTAGGCATGTAGTGAAAACAAAAAACAAAGAATATTCCACTATAACGTCCTATTATTTAATACACACGTGTCAAACTCAAGGCCCGCGGGCCGAATCCAGCTCGTCAAGGCAATTTATGCGGCCCTCAAGAGCCAAAAAAGGAATATCCTGATAAAGTAGAGGCATATACCCTTTAAAATTGTATAAAGTGGCTAAAGCTGTGCCTCGTGTTGTGAATGTTTATTTGTTTTAACTGTGTAGTAACAGCATCCTGCCACTAGATGGTGATATATTTTCCCACAACACATTAAAACAACCCAGAAATGTCCAAAAAGAGAAAAAGTGATGCAGAATGATGAGAGTTTGAAGTGTAACTCAACCTAATATCAACTTTTTTTTGCGGAAGTGCTGAAACCTGATAGGAAGTCCAAAGGGTTACATTATCAGAACATGTCAGATTGTTAAGGATACCCACCTTGAAGACAAGAGCTAGCAGCAACCACATCATAAACATCATCACTTAAACAATCACAACTGAGTTTATTAAAACTCCACTTTAGCTTGTATTTTAGAGCCAAATGTTGCTTATCTGCAACGTGTTCAAATCAAATCCTCTTAATTTATGGCTACTTTTTAATTATTGATACTGTGTTGGAAATCATAATAAAAAAATCATTTCAGGCCCTGATAAAATGTTCATAGAAAGATATAGATTTAATAATATTGTATTAATATTGTACAATATTTCAATTTCAAATTCTGTTTTTTTCTGATTCTGTTTAAAAATCTTTCAGCAGTTTTTGACAATAATGAGAGTTAATGATAAAAGACTTGCTTGGTTGTTTCCTTGTCCCCAACCACAAATCAGCAAATGACATAGAGCTGAAATTATCTTGCTGTTTGGCAGTTTAGTCTTAAGTGTTATTTCACTCTTATACAGACAAATTAAAACTGTTAAAATTAATAATTTATACCCCAGTACAATTACTGGAGAATAAATAAGAGAAGAGTTACGTTTTTCTAATGGCTGCTTGAGTTACCTGGGAAGTTTAGGGGATTTGCTTCCTCTGGATATCTTTGGAGATTTCTTGCCGACCCAGTCATCGTTGAGCTCAATATCGCTGGAGTCGGAGCAGTTGCAGCTGTCTATCATGGCTGATATCAGACTGTTGCTGTAGATCTCATCTGAATGGGGAAACAGGATGGGAGAAACACGGTTTAGTAAATTTTTAGCTTTCATAACAGACATCAGAAATTCTCTCTATAAGCACTTTGCGTTGCCCTTATACTGAAATGTGCAATACAAATATATTTGCCTTGCCTTGCCTATAAATATGTTGGTGCGATAATAGTAAAACGAAGAGAATTAAACAAAAAAAAATGTTTTACAAAAAGTGATGGATAGTATTTTTGTACTTTTCCCAAACATATAAGAGCCACAAAAATGCAAATATTTTGTTTCTTTTATTTGCTTCATCGTTTCTCCAGTTTTTCTTTAAATGTATTTGGGTCCACACTGCAAAAAGGGAACTAAAAACAAGTAAAATTTTCTTGTAATGAGTGTAGTTTTCCTTGATATGAGCAAATAAATAAGACTATTTGCCGATGGAATGAGTAGCTTTACCTCTAAAATAGGATAATTAGATATACTGCATTTGAAATAAGATGATGGAGATGAATTGTTCCTATATTAAGTGCAAAAATCTTATTCCATTGGCAGGTAGTGTTATTTTATCTGCTCAAATTAAGCAAAAATACAGTCATTTTAGGAAGATTTTCATTACTTTTAGTTCCCTTTTTGCAGTGCAATTTCTTCCAAGTGTCTAAAAACCTGTGTATGCTTAATCGGAGATTCTTTGTAAAACTGGATGCTGCTAGAGACGTGTCTGTGATAAATCCAAACAGCCCAATAATCAATTCGTTTTTATGAGTATACTAGGAGTCCTTCAAAGGTTCAGATCCAAAACAAATGCAGACCCACCTGTTTTACCATCCGTTTTGGGGTCCATAATGACAAACTCAGGGCGCAGCTTACTTATCCGTCGACCCTTCAGGATGGGGACCAGACCACCCAAGTACTCCAGGTACAGCGTGTAGCACGGCCCTCCCACCTCCGGGTTATCCTCTGTACGTTTCATGGTGCAGTGCAGTCGCTCGTTCCCGGATGTCGGGTAGCTCACGAAATCCCGCATGTTGTTGGGATCTGGGATGGGCGGCTGGAAAAGTTAAGCAGCGATCAATACCACAACGCAGTGCGTTAATCGATCAATTATAACCTTAATTCTGCTGCAGCCCCTCACTATTCTTTCACTGAGCTAGCGGCACCCGCGTTACCTTGATGGTGGGAGCGAAAGCAGTCGTGACGTAAGTACAGAGCCGGGAAGGCATGGTGAGCTTGGCCACGTCTTTTTCCTCCTTTACTGCTGTGGCGATGACCTGCTGGCAGAGAAGCTGCAGCGCCGCCACCCGGTGATCCACTCGTACAACGTAGAGCGCCGGGCCCGAGGCCAAGAACAGGCGAGAGTCCCTGTGACCCCAGCAGAGCGTAGTGATGGGGCGCTGCAGGGGGACGGGAAAGAAAGAGGGCAGAGTTCAAGCTCCTTATCTTAAAGTCTCTTCCCCAACAAAGACGAAAATTAACTTTAATGTTTATAATCATTTAGTTCCATAGCCTAAACCTGCTACTCAGATAAAAGTTAAAGATCAAAACAGCCATCGTAGCTCGAGCATTAATGTTCTAAAGCTCAGAAATAACCCGCAGAGTCCATTAGGACCTTAGCTAAATGTAAACCTCTTACATAAAAAGAGGACAGGAAAGTGTTTTCAGAAATGCTAACGACTGCTAATGTCTTCCTATGCGGCACAAAATAAGTTTATATTCAACCGACTAGCAACAAAACATGCTAAACAGTGAGGAAAGATTATTTTAGTTATTTCAAAACTGTAATAATTTGGGTAAAAGAGTTAAGTCAGCAGTTATTGTTCTCTGAATTTGTTACCAACAGTGAATGAATGAAACAAGCGAACCTTAAAACGTGTTCTTGTTCATAGAGAAAATACTTTAAAAAACAAACAAACAAGAGAACACAATAAAAATCAAAGTCCAGATATTTTTGTCCAACTGCTGTGAAATGATAATATGCGAGGCTAATAATCCTGTTTTTGTAAAATAATCCTTCAGCTGCTTACTCTCCAGACTGACAAGTACCTCAGGCTTTTTCTACATGTATATCAAGTTGTGTTAATGTATTTTTATTGTGTTTTACTAGTTGAAAGGATTTATTGCAGGTGGGGTGGCCTCTGTCTTTTTCTGTAGATTTGAATATTTATATATGTACTGTAAATAACCTGGTAGGTTGTAAAGGTCGTAAGTATAAAACAGGGAAGGCAATAATAAGCTTTGCTTCAGCCTATTCCTTTTTTTGGTAAATTGTGGGTTTGTTTGTTTATCGTTTCTTTTTTAATGTTAATTTACTAAAAATAAAGTGAAAGAAAGAAAGATTTTATTTTTCCATTTTGATAGAACCTGACCACTTTTCACAATGTATATGCCCTTTTGAAATGTAAAAAAGAAGAGGTTTTTGGGAGGTTTTACATTTATACACAGGGGCATCTTAAGAAATTATTGTGTCTTGGAAGAATCATTAATTTTTAAAAGTGAAGCTCATATGGAGAATTAGACACAAAGAAGGAAATAATTTTAGTTAAGGCAGTACTTGGAGAACGTAGTACTTTTCTATAGTTAGTATTTGTGATTAAACATTGACGCTAGGCTCTAAACTAAAGTATATTAATATCTGGGTTTAACGTTTGGAAAATCTCACAATATTGACTCATAGGAATTAAAAACTGGAAGTGACACACTTTACCAAATATGTGATGATTTATAGTGGTTTATAAAATGTAAGTAAATGTTCTTGGAGAGGATTCAAGATAGTTTCTATAAGATTTTATTCCAGGATTTAAAAGAGTAATTTCATAATTTCCCAGATTTCTTTGCTTGAATCCAAAATTGTGTTTATCTGTTTATCTTAGAATAAGTTAAAATCAGAAATATAAGAGATAGACTTTCTTATAATATATCTCTGCTACTGGATTACTTATTATTTTTTTCACCACCACTTATAGAAGTAAATCTCCCTGAACTCCTCATCGAAGCAACACCTAATACACGTCTGTGAATGGTTTCTCTGTTTAAATGGCATATACCACGCTAGAAACAGAGGTAGTGAGCCAGTTATTGATTTGCAAATGAAAACCTACTAGTGCAACAATGTGTGAGTAAATAAAGGAGGTCAGAAAGTATAAAGTGAAGTGGTGGGGTAAGCGGTTTACATCCTGTAACAAATCTCACTACTCCTAAATGAACAGCGTTCAGCGGGAACGTTTATTTAACTAACGTCGCTTTAATGTGATGTAAGACGGTTGGTTGCAACAAGTTGGGTTGTTTTTTTTTTTTTCATGGTAAATGAAAAACGGGATTGATTTATCTGCAGCACCCCCATGCGCCGTCTCGTTCCCAAAGTTTAGCTGACTAGTTGCTGCTGGCGGTTCCTAAATCCTGATCAGGTGATCACAGAGGTGATCAGATTTTTTCTCTTGTGAAACAAGCGTCCTCTGCACAAAAAAACAACCGACATCAGTTGATTGTGTAGAAAAGCCACTTAAAAACACACTGACTTTTAATCCTGAGTGAGATTATCATTGATTGTTAGTGTTTTTAGGATTTTAAATGTTTTCATCTATGTCTTACGTTTTACCCGTTGCGCAGCGCCGGGTTGTTTTTACAACATGGTATGGTGTGGTATCTAAGAGAACCCTTTAGAATTAGACTGTTTTTAGAAGATGTTCAACATATAAAGAGCTTCCACCAATTAAAACAAGATATTTATGAGTAGACATTAATTCAATAGGGGTACCTGTGTGTAAATAAACTTTGTGGGTGTAAGTTTTGTTTGTCCCTCCAGTGTTTAAAATGTAACTGGATAATGTCAAATTTAACCTGCAAACACCAGAGCATCAGTGTTTGTTTGACAATGAATGGCAGGAAAGATGCATCGGGAGTAATTTTATTAATTAATGTTATCTGTAGAAAGCTTTGCGCCTAAAAACAGAGCTTTGAGGGATACCCTTTGTGATATTCAGGTAACAGAAAGAAAAAGAAAAAAAGAAAAAAATCACACCAAGCTGCACTGCAAAAATGGACCTGAAATAAGTAAAATGTTCTTAGAACTTGTGTTTTTGTCCTAGATTTGAGCAGGTAAATACGATTATCTGCCAATGGAATGAGTATTTTGACCCCTAAAATAAAATAATTAGACATCCTGCACTTGAAATAAGATGATGGAGATGAGTTGTTCCTATTTTAAGTGCAAAAATCTAATTCCATTGGCAGATAATCTTATTTACCTGTTCATATCAAGGACAGATACACTAATTTTACATAGATTTTACTTATTTTTAGTTCCATTTTTGCAGTGTGAAAACTACTTATCAGAAAGATTAAAGAAAATACGACTAAATATCAAAAGTGTGAAACAGAATACAACACGGTTAACGGGTCGAACCAGGATCACCTGTGCTGGTGTCTCTAGTGTGTAGATGTGATCTCCTTGAACGTTGTAGAACTTGACAATGGCGTTCTTGGTGGGGGGAGAACAGGGAGTGTCAGCGGAGAGCAGGACTGTCCTCTCCATCCCTGCCACCGCCAAAAGGTCCCCCTGAGAGCACCACTGGACCACAACGTCTGCAGCACGGCAGAAAAGAAAACAAGCATTCGCTCTTTTGAGATCCAACTTAAAAGGCGGTTCAGATAATGGCTAGACAATCGTTTAGACGTAGAAGTGAGTGACGACAACAAACTAAAAAAGCTAGAGAAGCATTACTCTAACTATTGGGACACACCTTTCAGGCCGGTTCGTATCAGGGTTGGCGAGAGGTCATCGTAACTATTCATCAGGCTGATGTCTCCGGAGGTGAAGCTGACCGTCAGAAGTGGTTTCTGGCTGTGCACTGAAGACATAAAGGACGACACGGGTTAGACAAGAGCTGAGAGATTTTTAAGCGTGCTTATGAAGTTTAATGCTGTAGGAACTGTTGACGGTATAAAGAAAAGGGACAAAATCCCTCAACTGGACATAAAATGCATTTTTAAATGCAGTGTAGCTCGGTATCAATGGGTCATTAATATACTGTATATCATGACAAAGGCATTTGGCAGGAAGAGAGAACTGCGGAACGGTGTCTCGGTCCGGCTGTAAGCTCGAGAGATAATTTCTATGTCAGGCAATCAATTCCTATTGAACGGTTTAATTAGTGAGTTAGAGCATAACCAGCGTTTCTGACGAGGTAAGCAGTTTTCAGCTTCACCGCTTGGCCTGTGGTGAAGGGAGGGGAAGAAGAGACAGTAAAGTGGGATGAGGACAGCCTCTGAACAAAACAACATTGGCAACTGGGAGTAATTAGGGTGAGGATAAAAGGAGACAAATAACAAAACAGGCACCAATTAAAATTAGCTTTTTATTTTTGCTGGAATACATCATGCAAGCATTTGAGAGTGTGTAAGCTGTCTTATTTTTCAGACTTCAGTAATGCTATAAGGAAAACTTTAAAGTCTGACTGCAGGTTTTAACCCAAAGTTAAAACAATAAGACGCAGGGAGACATGCTGGTTTGGTCACTGTGGTGGAGATTACAGATGGAAAAATACGTTAATTCATGGTACAAGTGTTTATACCAAAATGTAATCCATATAGTGTACAGATTAAAATGTTTGGTGAAGACCTTTAGAGCTTTGTAGGTAATATTTTTCCAGGAAAACAAGTGTAAATATAAGCAATAATAACACTTGTTCAAAATCCTCACTGTGAAGTGTTATCAAGTTCTTGTCATATTATTTCAACAAAACTTTAAAAACTGACATAATTATTTACAATAGTTTTAAGTAAAAAGACAGAGACTCGTCAGATACGCAAGGGGGATATGAAACAAAATACCCAAGTTATTCGGTGAGATAACGAAAAGCACCCTCAATTCTTCTTTTATTTAGTTTATTTGTGCCTATTTTTAAGTTTATTATGAATTTCATGGATATATTTCTATTTTGCTCAGGTTTTAAAGGCACTAAGTCTCCATATTTTATCTCCTCTAATCCACTTCATACACAACTTTCTTAGCGACGGACCTCAGGGTGTCAGATTTGGCAT
Organism: Fundulus heteroclitus; assembly: GCF_011125445.2. Lineage (NCBI taxonomy): Eukaryota > Metazoa > Chordata > Actinopteri > Cyprinodontiformes > Fundulidae > Fundulus > Fundulus heteroclitus. The sequence goes on along the minus strand of NC_046375.1, from coordinate 10,603,303 downwards.
CTCCTTTCATCATCGTCAACACAGGCGCACCACAAGGCTGTGTTCTGAGCCCCCTCCTACACTCTCAACACAAACGACTGCTGTAGCCCATCTCCCATCACCAGGTACTTCAGCTATTCAGATGACACTGCCATACTTGCTCTGCTCTCAGACCAGGACTCAGTCATAGTCTACAAAGACAACCATCTTCTCCTCAATGCCACATAAATCAAAGAACTTGTATTTGATGACTGCAAAAACACCACCATCATGATCCCATATACACCAACAATCAGCCAACTGAGATTGTGGATCGCTTCAGATACCTTGGAATCACTCTTGACAATAAACTGAACTTTAATCATCATTAAGTGCAGTCAGCAGAGAACCAATCTCATCCACACGCTCAGATCCCTCTCCATCACCATCCCACCGCTTCTTCTTCAACGTAGCATCATAGAGTCAATAACCATGTTTCCTCTCAACAAATAAAAGGAAAACAGTCTTCCTACTCCTGCCAATCCTCGTTAACTTAACCCCTACCCTCATCTGCCAACCCCTGTAGATCAGTCATCAGCCGCTACACTTGTATTTCACATTCCTCCGCTCCGGTTGTAGATTTCCTTTAAAACATCTCATCTTACCTGACACACTTCATACAATTAGAGAAAATAAAATATACTCTAAGGGGATCCAAGGACAAATTCTTCTGGTGTCCGAAACTTAAAACTGTGCCCACTTAATGATCCTCTGGCAGTCATCCTGCGTTTGAATCTGTGATTTTGATTAAACCAATGTGTACCATGTTTTGTGAGGTGCACAGCCTTTTTAAATATTATTAATTAATTTATTTATTTATCTTCAATTTACTTCTTTTATTTTTTTTATTTAAATATATAATTTAGATTTTTATTTTTTTTACACTGCTCTTGTCTATTTTTGTATTACCTTCAATTATCTACTCTTGCTGGATTGGTGTCAAATGTCCTTGGGATGGGGGGTTAAAATATAAATATGAGTATCATGTCTCTTGTAATTGAAATTATATAATGTATCACTGATGCTCAATAAAAAAGTATATAATAAAAAGAAGAAACATCTCATCTTGCAGAAAGTTTTGTCCTCTCTGCCATCACAGCTCTCAATCCCCCTAACAGACGTTAATAACAGTGTTGTGACTTATAAAATACTTGTCATGTCTTCCCCTTTAATTGTACGTTATGTTTTATTGTTCCTTGTTTTTTGAAAATGTGTGAACAGCCTGTGAAGGCAGATTTCCTTTAGGGAACAATAAAGCATGAATCTAAACCTGAATGAGCCAGTGCCCAAGCAAGTGGGCGAATTCGTAAATAAGGAAGTGCAGGCACGGGTAAGTATAAAAGTAAGTAGGTAGGTCCGTGAATAAGTAAGTTTGTGCATTAGTAAGTACATAAAAGAGTGCATAAGTATGTAAGAAAGTAAGAGTGTGCATGATTAAGTACCTGCGCAACTTCTCAGTTATCTGGTTCATGCCAGCAACAAACAGGCTTAAATTGGAGGCAACCGGACCTTCGCTCAGTATTTTTCTGAAAAAGTGCAAGCAGCCTGGATTGACAAAGACTCCTGGATAGGTGTCGAAACTTTTTCAGAAAAACTGAGCGAAAGTCCGGTGGCCTCCGATTTAAGCTTGTTTGTGGTTACGTGCGTGCAAGAGTAGGTACCCAAGTAAGAGCGTGCACGAGTAATAGATTTATTTATTTGTTGTTGTTATATTGCTGTTTACAAATATTCTCAGGAAGGTAATTTGCACTACAAAGGCCTCATGCCGCTACATAAGTTGCACAAACATTTAAGTGCTGTTTGTTTTTTTATTATTATATATTTAAATGTTCTACATTGTTTTTTACCCATTGTTAATATGTTTTGTTTGCGTTGTTAATAAATGTTTCTTTTTTTTTGTTTAAATTGAATCTTGTGTAACATTTGTAATCATTGTGTCATTTTTTCGAGTAAATGGTTTTGTTTGGGGGAGGAATTTTGAATTCCTCCCCCAAAAAAATCGGCAGCACATATCAGGGATTGGTTAGACTGATCTCTAAATAATCAGTATCGGTATTGACTTAAAAAAAAACCAGAATCGGTCAATCTCTACTGAGTGAGTACGTAAAAGGTTGCATAAATACTTAAAAAAGTAAGAGTGCGCATGAGTAAGTACGTAAGCTTGTAAGTAAAGGTACAAGTAAGGGAGCAAGTGGGATGTGGACTGAATATAGCATGGAAAACAATTTTTCCACTCTCTTCTCTCTTTTTTTCATACTTATCCAGACCGGCAAAATACTTAAGTCAAACCTGATACTTTTCCAGACTGCACTGGTACCCTGTTTTTAGGAGGTGCCTTTAGATTTATGCATAAAACATAAATGGAGGTGTTACTTGGTATAAATGTTTAATCTCTTCCAAAGAGCTTAGATTGAAGATGAGGAGCTCATTAAAAAAAACACACATTTAAGAGGACTCAGTGTTCAGTTTTCTGCTCAGATAAAGTTTTGAGAAGAATACCTTTGGGTGGAGTGTAATCGTCGGAGTCTGTGTCGCTCTCGCTGCTGTCCTCCACCAAGAAGCTGGGGTAGTTCCACGACATGCTGACAATGCCGTCCGACTCGTGCAGCAGTATGTGGGCCAACATACGCCCGTGGCAGTCCATGACTATGACCTGTCCGTCTGCTGTGCCGAACAACACCTGGGGGAAGAACAACCAGCAGTACTCTTAAGACTATTAAAAGAAAAAAAAAGTAAGGAGCAGAGAAGAGTGGATGGAAGGGTCACGCTTCACAGAGATAAAAAAATATATCTGTCAGAAACCAAGCAAAGAGAAAGCTTTCATATACTTGAAACACTGCAGAAAGAAAACTAAAAATAAGTAAAATTTTCCTGAAATGAATGTATTTGCCCTTGATATGAGCAAGTAAATAAGATTATTTTTACCGCTAAAATAAGATAATTAGATATACTGCACTTGAAATAAGATGATGGAGATGAATTGTTCCTATTTTAAGTGCAAAAATCCTATTCCAATGGCAAAAAGTATTATTTACTTGCTCAAATCAAGGGCAAATACATTCATTTCAGGAAAATTTTTTACTTATTTTTAGTTCTATTTTTGCAGTGAAGACAGGTTGTAGGACAAACATAAAGTCAATAAACACAAACATGTTTGAAAATAAACAGCTAATCTCTTAAACACTGTGTCTCAGCTGTCTGGATACCAAAAGTAGAAACACAGTCTGGCAAATAAAAGCCAATATTTGAACGTCTTTTAATAAGGACGGCATAGTGCAGAGGTGAAATTCTAAGTCCTTTTCAATCTGAGTCAGATTTTCAGTGCAGCAGCTGAGAAACCTGCTTTACTTCAGACTATATTTAGATTGCAAAGGAAGCAACAGGATTTCCTCTTTTACTCACATCCACAGCTGCCAGAGTGGTCCAGGATCTCTATGCAGCTCACTAAACAGACCACAGTCATCCTCGCTGATAATGTCCAAATCTGCTGGACACTTTTGCTATCCTGTATTGTAAAGCAGTCTAAGTGGTTTAATGAAAGGTGTTTATTCCCTGTGGCTCTAGCAGGAGGAGAATATTTGGGCAAAATATTCCCTCAAGGAAAATGGTGGCAAGACATTTTATTTCTGTCCACCTGTTTGGATGAGTGGATAAACACACACAGGTCCCATTACTGCAGAATCAAAAATCCCCTCAAACAAAACCAGTCTGGCAACACGAAGTAGGCTAAATATCTTAAAAGCATCCCATCATCCGCCGACCTAAAGAAGTTCAAGAACAGATGAAAAACAAAAATCACTGGTACTTATCAGCTTGAAAAGGTTAGAAAACCACTCCTAAGGCTTTGGGACAACAGTGAACGTCAGTAAGATCCGTTTTGCACAAACAACAAAAACACTGAATAGACCCCAGATAGTTAGTAATCGATCCAGCTACTAAAAACATTCATTTCCATCTCAAACACAAGGTTTTAATGAAAAGCTTGCCTGTGTTCAACTTGCCATGTTCTGGCTATGCTGCAAATTAGATGTAGTTTCTCATTAACTTTACCACCTTAAACCTTTTTGTTGCATTAAACAACAAATATCACTAAACATACTCCGGGCACAGAGAGTCACTTATTATTGTGCTTCAGGTGATTCTTTGTGATACACGTATTGCGATCCGTGATATTGCGACGACGACAAAGTTGCGATATATTTTGTAGCCTGTGGTAAATTCTCGAATAAACGACTGGGATACAGATCAAAGCTACAGACGAACTTTAGTGAATAAAGGGGTCATGATCATACAAAAAAAAAGCCAAAAAACAAAACAGCTGGACTTTTTTTTCCCGAAGTTTGAAGACATTTCGCTTCCCATCCAGAAAGCTTTCTCAATTCAAATGTCTGAAGTAGTGTGGAGTTATATAATATAACTATAATATATAGCTTGGAACGCCACACTACTCCAGAGATTTGAATTGAGAAAGCTTTCTGGATGGGAAGCGAAACGTCTTCAAACTTCGGGAAAAAAAGTTTTGTTTTTTAACTTTTTTTTGGAAAGCTCACAGAACCTATTTCTAAGAAAAAAACAAAACAAAAAAAAAACTAACTTGAATTACTCAGTCCAAACTGCCCTGCCTCTCTGCAAGGCATCATGGGATGTAACGTCTCTTCTTTCAAAGTCAAATAACAAAATAGTTCTCCTTTTAACCAGACGTTAACAAATCTTTATGAAATAATAACCATAAACCCAAATAATAATTTTACATTCAATTATCAAATCCCAAAATATTATGTCATTCTCAAAGCAGCCCTAGACCCTTCTCACATTTAATAAAAACCATCCAACAAAAATATTCTGTGGACTGACATAAGTTGTGCTTTTTGGAGGGTTGCTACTCTGTTCGTCAAAAAAGACGTGACGTTCTGAGGCTGCTTTGTTGCTGTACCACTTCCTGCTTTTAATGAATTTCACTTTCTAGCAGAAGATTCTGCCCCACCGATTTGTGACCTAAAGCTCAAACACACCTGAGTCCTGCAGCAGGACAACAATCCAAACGTCACATCTGAAAGACCAAGACAATGTCGGAACGGCCTAGTCAAAGTCCAGAATAAATCTGACTGAGATGAAGCGGCGTGGCCTTAAAACAAGCTGTTCATGATCGGTGGGTGTGAGTTACCTGCTGGTCGTCAGGTGTCCAGATCCCACAGGTGATCTGGCTTTCCAGGTTGATCTCAGAGGACCAGTGTCTCTGTCCGCTGACAGAGCCCACCAGGACGAAGCCGTCACGGTACGAGATGAGCGCCTGCGTTCCATCATGCGACCAGGTGAAGTCACTCACCTACAAGGATCATTGGCGTATCAGTAGAAAAATTAAACTGTAACATGTTGCCAACGAGGTTTCATGGAGAAGGTTGTAGACACCTGAACTGTTAGAGAACAACGCCAGCGTCTGAATTATTATGTTAAAGCTTTTTAGACTTAAGCCTGATGCTATACGGTACCTTGTTCAGTTAAAACAGCAATCAATCAGATTTTATGTACATTTTACTCATTTGTAAGAGAAATTCATTTTAAAATATTCCTTACATTCACTATAGTAAAGTCAGACTTGCCAAAATATACCCTGAAATAGATGGAACGTGTGATCGCTGTAGAGCCACCAACACAGACTTAGCTCATATGTGCTGGTCGTGCTCTAAGCTGGAAGAGTTTTGGAAATCAATATTTAGGATTTTGAACGTTGTGTTTGGCCTAAATCTAAAACCTAGTCCTATAATGGCTATTTTTGGGGCTGATGCAGGGATTTCTAGCAAGGAAAATGTTATTGCTTTTGCGACTCTGATCGGTCGAAGGAGAAAACTTTTAGAATGGAAATCCCAATTTCCACCTAGGACATCAATGTGGCTTTTCGATATGATGATGTTCCTAAAAAAATGAAAAAGTAAAATGCTTTCTGAAAGGATTGACCAAAAAATTTTATAAAGTATGGGGCCATTTATTGGGTTATTTTGATAAACTTGTAACTCTTCCTTCTCACTAGTAAACAAGTCCCAATGTAGAGTGTTTCCATTTTGGGATAGTAATCCCCCCCCCCCCCTCCCCTTTATTTATTTATTTATTTTTATTTATTCCTCCCAATTTAATTTTTTTATTTATTTTTTTTGCCGGCACAGGGATAGTTGGGGTTGGATGGGGTTTATAAAAATATAAAAATTTTGAATTGCTGTGTGGTTCTTGTTATATTGTACACGGTCAAAGGAATTGTAATAACTGCTTAAACACTACAATCTGAATGGCATTGTACATCTGTTTTAACAACAATAAAAATATGTTAAAAAAAATAATATATTCCTTACATTTTGTAGTATAGAAACAGATGCAATGAATCAGTTTACTGCACACAAATTGGCAAAACTCTTTTTAAACTGTATTACAATGTTCTTTAAATTTTGTTAAAATATAATAGACTAAGGCTTGCAGTCTTTTATAAAAATGTTTTGGCAATATTAGTAATACTTAATGGACTTCTTTAAACTACAGAAAAGTACCTTCCACATATTCACCTTTTGATTTTTTTGCCTCATATCAGATCCACCTGGAGTGCTTAATGCTGGAACGCTTCAGCTAAATTTATCTTAGATGTTCAGGGGTTTTTTGCTGCCTTTTTCTACGGCTTTTTACCCATCTTGTACGCTAAAGAACGTAACTGAAGAAACCTTCTAATTCACTTTTAGAGCTTTTTCTGTTATATTATCATTATAACAAGCAGAAACGCACAGATATCGGAGCGGGTTTCCTGTCTGCCCACCTGAGCCCCGCGGTCATTGACGAGCTCCACGGACCAGCGGCCCTCGTACTGGATCCAAACGAATATTCCTCCATCCGTGTCGCACGTGGCCAGTTTCTGGAACGGCTCGTTCCACCGCACCAAAACCACCTATAAAAAAAAAAAAAAAAAAAAAAAAAAAAAAAAAACACAAAAAAGAAAATCAACCCAAATTAAAACTATGCAGGCATAATTTTAGACCAATATGGAAAGGATTATTTATTTCCCCTAATACAGCTTTGTAACTTCTTATCTACCATAAATAAATAATCGACAACAAAGTAGCTTTTGATCGAGGCGCTGATAATGTGACATTTGCTCTAAATAGGGATCAGTGGAAGCCTAAAAAAAAAAAAGCAGAATAAATCCCATCGATTTTCACACCCGTTTAACTAAATTTAGCAGCACGGTCAGACGGAAGCAGAAAAAAGTGGGTTAACCTTCTTTGGAGAAAGGCACAGAGGAGTCGCTGCTATCCCACATTTTACAGACGAGATGTTACATATTTTAGACTATATCCCGCTAAAAACACAGCAACAGTCTGACAGCAGTAACTCCGACACGCATGGCTCTGTGTTTTTCCTCTGAGCTAACACACACACACACACACACACACACACACACACACACACACACACACACACACGCACACACACACACACACGTTATCATAGCCCTGAGGTGTGGGATGCAGAGGAGGAATGCATTAAGCGCTGCCAGAGAGCAGCACAGATCAAACTGTTGGCGACCAGCTTCTCTGACATTGTCATCGTTCCCGTTGCGTTGCTCTTCTATGCTGTCCCTCTCTCTCTCTCTCTCTGGTCCTGTTCACGGTGACTCAGCCTATTCCCAAAGGAGTAATCCTAAGAAAAGAGCAGCTCTGCTTTCACTGAGTGAAGCACGTGGGGTTTACACGCTCAGATACACGACGCAGGCCAAGGTTTTAGTTCGGCTTAGGCACTCGGATAAATGTGACTCCAATAGATCAGTCTCTGGATGCTGGGACAGCCAACCAACCGGTCCTGCTCTTAAAACAAACAAGTTTACACATAAACCAGGGAATGCACATGCAATAGGGCTGAACAATTAATCGCATTTTCAATATAATCGTGATTTAAAATAACGCAATTTCCAAATCGCAGGTCTGCAATTTTTGGCTATGTAATAATTAGTGAATTAGACGCGTCCATTAGGTGTAAAATGTTTAAATTGGGTTTGCCTCCACATGGAAGGGAAGACAGTTGCAGCAGTGAGATAATCTAATTTTATTACTTGTTTTAGAGTTTGTATAATCATACAAAGCATAAAGTTCTGGTCAATCAGTTTAATACATAGACTTGCTTGTTGGTTGGACTTTGCACTTTATGTTCAACAAGGGTTGATGTCCAATTAAATTAAAAGCTGTTCTCTTGAATAATATTCTGATCAACAGAAACATTAAAAGTTCATATTTAAAATAGTCGTTGTTTACAAACATCTTTATTTAGAGGCCATTTTTGTTGCTTGTGGTTAATGCGGAGAAAAATCAAAATTGCAATTTTGATTAAAATATATTGTAGGCAGAACGCAATCATTACTGCTTCGAGTTTAGATGCTGTGGGTCTTTTAGCAACTAATCCACATGGCGAGGAAACAAATTAATTTGTTGTTTGTATATATTTTGAAACACATGATAAATTAAACTGGGGGAAAAAAAAAAATCGCATTAAATCACAATATTAAGAAAAAAAAAAATCGCAGTTAGATTATTTTACAAAATCGTTCAGCCCTAACATGCAAAGGAAAATATTTCAGACATTTTCCTTGTTCTTTTCATAAATAATGGAAGCGATGCAAAAAAATTCTATTTATAAAGCACAATTATGCATCCCTGAATAACATGCGGTTAAAAAAAAGCTATATTTTTTTGCAATTTAAAAGCTTTAGTTAAACACATTTAAGAGAAGATCATAATGAGACTCTGAGCTTCGGGAATTGTATGCGTAAAAAAAAACCTCAACCACATGCTGGTTTGTTTTTTGTTTTGAAGCAGTGGAAATAATGGTACTGAAAAGCCATTGTGCAACTTCTGGACCAATTAAGCTTTAACATAAAAAAAATAATCAAATAAAATCAATCAAGTCAGACAATTAGCAAGAAACTGCAGATGGCCATGCTTATTAAGCTTCGCATCGCCCCGTGTGTCCATGTCCGATCGTTCTAACGTCCTTCTCCCATTCATGAGCACTAAAAGCGAGAAGAAAGCCACACATGTGCATCACATGTACCCGCGCTCCCACGGAGGTGACAGCGACCCGTGAATGGATGTAAATTTAGCTCAGAGCGGAGATTACTGTAAGATGGCGAGGCATCCCACCTGAGCAGCTCGCTGAGACGCAAACGACGGGCGGGAGAGCTCAGACGACACGCGGAGGCAGACAGGAAGGAACCAGGCGACGACGACGGAGAGACGGAGAGATTACAGCAGAGGCTAAGCAGCCGCAACCTCCTACCTACGGAGAATGCGTGTTTGACAGTGTCACAGAGAAGGCCTTCACCCATTAAGAAACCAAGAAGCTAAAAGTATCTGAGCCCTAAAAGAGTTGCAAACTTCTCCTCGGAACATTTTCGCGGTGATCCGCCTTAACGTGTAAAATAATGAATCAAGGCAGAGGACCAGTATGTGTAGACTGGATTAGGGCTGGACGATAATTCAATAACGATATATATCGGCCGATAGATGTATGCTTCAATATAAAAAAACAGGGGTCAATAAAAAGTTCAATAAAAGAACAATGCATTGTAATCTATGATGTAGGTTACAGTCACTACATCCTCCCAACCAATCACAAACGCAGGAAAGCTCCCTGAGCCTTCAGAGAGTTCAGAGAGCACCTGTTCTTTTTTCTTTATTTAACAGTTTTCGTAAAAAGTTGGTTGAATAAAGGGTTGTGTTTGAATCCATATATTTAAAAAAAATAGGTCGGATAAACCTATTTTTTTTAGATGTGTTTTGGAGTTAAACCCACAAACTCTGACTTATCACACATTTCCTTAATTGCTGTATCTTTTTCCAGTTTTCCTGGAAACAATTTCAAATGAAAAAAGGAGGAAGATGAAAATTCATGTATTTACAAACCTCCAAAAATACTTTTAATATACATGTAATAAAAAGCTAAGAAAGAAAAAAAAAAAAAAGGTAATTAATGCACCCGCATAAAATGACCAGGGCTGCACTTAAAATGTGTATTTAGAGTTCTTTTGATAATTATCGATATCGATCAATATGATTTCTGTTTAATCGATGTGCTTTTTTTCTACATCGTCCGGCCCTAGTCTGGATAAAGCTTTGTGCGCACCCTGACGACTGTTTCGTGCAATCGGAGCGGCAGTTCTTTAACTTTGTTTTATTTACAGAGAAGCGCACCTGCGGTACCGAGCACTAGACGATCCGCCTTTTTGGAGACGTGTATAAATGACCACCGTCACAGTAAAAAACTCCAAACATGCAGGAAACTGGTCACTGTGTCCGTCTAAAAACCCAAATCTGCAAATGCCACTAAAACATTCGGCCTGATTTGAAGAAAAATAAAAAGTTGACGTCCGATCAAAGTCAGGGCAGCAAAAAATAAAACGCATTCACTGCAAAAATGGAGCTAAAAATAAGTAAAATCTTGGTAAAATTAGTGTATCTGTCCTTAATTTGAGCAGGTAAATAAGATTACCTGTCAATGGAATAAGATTTTTGCACTTAAAATAGGAACAACTCATCTCCATCATCTTATTTCAAGTGCAGGATGTCTAATTATCTTATTTTAGGGGTCAAAATACTCATTCCATTGGAAAATAATCTTATTTACCTGCTCAAATCAAGGACAAAAACACAAGTTCTAAGAACATTTTACTTATTTTAGGTCAGTTTTTGCAGTGTTCCAACATGACTGCAGAGGTACGAAAACGTTGACCCCCACATCTACAGGAGTTGCTGACGTTTTACTTTAAAAAGTCGCACCCAACTGTGAAGGCCCACTTTCCCTCCACGGCTTGACATGATATGAAATCAGAGACGAAACTCAATCAAATAAAAGCTTTGTACCGCGCCGATTCAAAGGGCAAGGAGGTCCGAATGAGCAAAGCCGGGTGGAATAACTCACAAATGTGAAAGGACGGCAACCGGACAGGACCTTTGTTGTCTGTAATTAAAACCTATTTAATTAGTGAGTTGAGCTGCTGATGCTGGGAGCAAATGTTGGCAGGGTGGAGGCCACGCCATCTCTCGTGGCAAATCTGGAAGAGGCACGCAGGGCGACCTGAAGCTCCAGCCGAGCCCTACGAGTTACGCAACGTGTTCTCTTCTAAGGATGGATTACAACCGTACGGCCGTCTCCACTAAGCACGTTTGGTGAGACCGTCTTAATGCAGTCGAGGGCTCAAGCAGGATTCAAGCCTGAACAGGATGTCTGGAGTCAAGAGGTCAGATAGCGAGAGCAGAAGACCGTCCTCATAGGAACACTGATTTAAGCATTTATTATTCTTAAGAGCCCTTCTACATAATCAAAGATAAAGCCCCTGTAGTGCATAACAAATGCTCCAGGCCTTATCCCTCTTTCCAGTCATTTTTACAAGTGTGGATTCTTGCATAGAACCCCTGCACTGCAAAAACAGTTCTAAAAATAAGTAAAATTTTCTTAAAATGAGTGTGTTTGTTCTTGATTTGAGCAGGTAAATAAGATTATTTTCCAATGGAATGAGTATTTTGACCCCTAAAATAAGATAATTAGATATACTGCACTTGAAATAAGATGATGGAGATGAGTTGTTCCTATTTTAAGTGCAAAAATCTTATTCAATTGGCAAATTACCTTATTTACCTGCTCAAATCAAGAACAAACACACTAATTTTAAGAACATTTTGCTTATTTTAAGTTCCGTTTTTGCAGTGAGCAAGACATAAAGACTAATGTATTCTTGAGGCATGACAAGAAAGTCAATTGTATGCATGAGAAACATGCACAGGTTGAAAATAAATGGGAAACAGAACGGGAAGCATATAGTTACTTCATTAAAAGACAAAAAAATAAAAATCCTTTTTAACTATTAATCAAACCGCACCGCTAGAAGAAGCGCAGACATCAAGTCCCAACGTAAACAGCTACACTATAAAAACGTGATTAAACAGAAGTCACAGTGTGGCCACCAAAGGCAAAGCTGCACAAATCAAAAAACAATAAAATGGTAAACAGTTTTATGCCCTTAGGTCACACGCCTCTGGTGGATTAGGCGCCTAAGATACTTATCTCCCTTTTGTCAGAGAGAAAAGTCGGGATCAGGCCTTCAGGGACTCCCGCCTTTGGGTAAGAATCCACCAAGAAGTCCCCAGTGATGGTTTTTAAAACGCCTTGTTAATCTCAGAACATCTGAGCGCTTCGTTTGCCATCCCCTGCATTCCAGCTGGAGCTAAATAATGGATAAGCTACCCATCATACAGAGAGGAGCTAGCGCATTCATGGTCTTAAAAGCAACAATAAAGATCCCAAAAATCCGTCCTTCAACACCTCAGGCAGCTTCTGGAGAAGGCCGGTGTATTTTATGCCAAGTGCAAACAAGTGAAGAGATCGCTGATCTTTATCCACGGGCCAGAGACACCAGCAGAAGTGATGAGTGATGGAAAAGCTCAACCAGGGGCGGCATTTCAGGGGGCGGGGGTGTTCAAGCGGAGGAGCCGAGAGGGCAGGCGCCGACCGGTAAAGTTACCGCGCTTCTTCGGGGTTTGGAGGTGCGTTAATCAGCGTTGGTAAGACGGTAAGGCAGCGGCAAGGATGTTCATATTCAAAATAAAAAAAAAAAAAAGATTCACCGAAATAAAAATGTCTAACTGGAAATCTTCATTTGTGTTATGTACGACAGATCAATTGTACACGCCTCACTTTGTTTTATTTTATTTGCAGTATCGAGCACTAGACGATCCGGTATAAACACTCAGGACATGCAGGAAACTGGGAATTGTGTCCGTCTAAAAACCCAAACCCTTAAACTCCACAAAACATTCCGCCTGATTTGAAGAAAAATAAATAGTTGACGTCCGATCACAGTGAGGGCAGCAAAAAATAAACCTCGTCCCAAACATGACTGCATAAAAAAGATTCACCCATTGAGTATGAAAATAAAAATTTACAATCAGCATTTCTGTTACATTGTCTACACTGTTACATTGTTTTACATCGTTTACATTTCTATTGTTTACATAAATTGCTGCTGCATCTGGATACCGTGAATAGCACGCTGTCTATTTCCCATGCATTGTTTACATTGTTTTTCATTTCAATTGTTTACATAAATCGCTGCTGCATCTTTATCCTGAAAAATAGTACAATCTACTGTGATTTTAGAGTGATTTCTAGAGTGATTGTTCAAGCTGTATGCAAACAAAATTTCGTTCTGTACGCACTTTGTGCATACAAAATGACAATAAAGATATCTATCTATCTATCTATTTATCTATGTATAACAAATCAATTACACAAGCCTCACTTGATTTTTCGTGGTATTATAAAAGACAAACGTAAAAAAAAAAAAAAAGAAATTAAAAATAGAAATTTACAAATAAGCAAAAACCAATAATGACTTTATGAATTAATAATAATTGTTGCATCGTAAGGGTTTACAAACTGGCCCTGTTTACACAAAACAGAACAGCGTCGATGATCGAGCCAACAGCGAATTGTTTTACGATGTAATTCTGAATCCAATAAGCTAAACTCATCTTTTGACAAATCTCATTAAAAAAAAAAAACAGAAAAAAGTTGGGTTCTAAAACACATTTCAGTACTTTCTACTTTCAATCCTGGGAGCCGTTTATGCGCCGAGCCTGAGGCTAAATTGATTTGTTTTGTTGCATTTGCTTCATTCCCGCCACTCCCAATGAGAGCCACGATGATAAATGACACCAGGAAGCAAAGAGAGAGCCGTGACAACGTGACATAATTCATTAGGCTGTTTGATTTCTACCACGGTAAGAAAACCAGAGATGAATTTTTACATTTCTCAAAGCATTTATTCATTGCTTTATACAGAGTGGGATATTTATGGCTTTCGTTTGACTGTTTCTGGGACGAGGGAGGAGGGACAACGGGCATTTTTCCTCTGAGTGTGACAAGAAAAATGAAAAAATGGTATATGAAGTGAAGTAAAAACGAAAGAGCGTACAATTAAACATCTGTTGTTAGATCCCACCCTCTTCTGACAAATACTGTTCATCTCAGCAGTATCTTTTTTTTTTGGGTGTTCAACTTGACGACAAACTCCTTTGGAGAGAACAAATTGGTACAGTCTGCAAAAAAGTCACTAAATCTCTAGGTATTTTGAGAAGGATTAGAAATTTTGTTCACAATAAAGTGATGTTAATTCTATATTATTCATTAATCTGTCCATACCTGTCATACTGTAATATTGTTTGGGCAAGTACATTTCCTAGTTATCTTAAAAAAAATACTACTTTTACAAAAAGCTTTTGTTCACTTAGCAACATTTTCTAAAGTTGATGCAGCTAGTGCTCCTCTTTTCTCCAAATTACAGCTGTTGAATATTTTTTAAATTAATATTTATCAAACATGTACCTTTTATTTTTATGATAAAACAAGGTCAGTCTCCTGATACTTTCAAGAATTATTTTGTTAAGAACTGCCGAGTGCATTCTCATAATACTAGACGAGCTTTGTCTTTTCATTTACCGTTAAGTATTAAAACTCAAGTGCAATTTTCTTTTCGGCATCGTGGTGCAAAACTATGGAATGAATATGGAAAATATTTGGAATCTTCAGAAATGAATGGTAGAAAGTCTTTGAAAAAAATACTGTTATCCAAAAAAAGACAGTGATGTATGATTTTACAAATATTTACTCCATGAAATCTGAAAGCTAAAATTTAAAAATAATACTACTGTACATGTCTATTCTGTTTTCTCTCTTGAAAGAAAGGACTTTCATAATGTTAGCTGCCTGATGTTTTGTTGGTTTAGGGGTGTGGCCTTTGGTATAAGCCCTAAAAAAAACCAAAAAAAAAACACATTTGTTTAAAATTGCCTTCAACTGTCCTAGTTAACTGAATCACCACTTTTTTGTTCTATTTTCTATCTATATTTTATTCCTACTTGCTTTTATTCTGTTTTATTTTGCTATATTTTAATCATGTAAAGCACTTTGCATTGTCTTTGTACTGAATTGTGCTATATAAATAAATTTGCCTTGCCTTGCCTAAGGGGTTTCTGTCACACTACATCACATTTTTATTTTTTATTCTATTGATGTATTCTGAGTTTCTATTTTGATCTGTGAAAATAAAAAAATAAAAAAATAAAATATCAGCAAAAATAAACGGAGAAACATTTGAGTGAATTACCCTTGGTTTGCTCTCCTTCACAGTGAGTTCAAACAATACGACAGAAGCAAAATTTCAGCCCAGCTGAATTGGCGTCTGGGCCGGGTCCAAGTGGGCAGAGTGAAATGACATTTTCTCTCTCTCTCTTTCTCTCTCTCTCTCTCTCTCTCTCCACTCTCGGCTGCCATCTGGGATGCTGACACAGCACCGAGCTCCATCTGACCAGCAGCTACGCCCGCAGGACCAGAAGCTGCAACCTGTGCGGCGCCAGCTCCCTCGGCACCGACCGCTTTCCCTCCCCGCGTAAAGCAGACTCGGGACGTGGCAGCTTCTGGTCCAAGCCCGGTGGCCTCAGCGTAAACTCTGGAGAGCCTGACCCCGAGGAGGCGCTGCGGCGTTTTCGACGGGGAGCAGCGGGGAGCTCTGAGGCAGAACTGTCAAAGCAGGAGTCAGGGAGAAGGCCTCGCCTCTAACCACAACCAAAACAGATCTATTAAACGATCGCACCGTCACACGCCACACACTCTGACTGGCTGCGGTGGAGCAAAAATCAGATGCTCCAAACTAAACAGAGGCGGACATCTTTGTGTTGCTACAGACGTTGCCCACTTTTAAACACGAATGAGCAGCATGACTAAAAAACAAACGTCTGGAGGAAAGCGTACGCTCTGTGATCCAGCATCCACAGTAATGAACGACTCCACTGGTCGTCCTGTTTGAACGCCGTCTAACTTTAAAAAAACGCGAGAAGGACATCCCACATGTCGGATTAGGACAGGGGTCAGCAACCTTTACAACCCACAGAGCCATTTTTGCCCTCGGTCCAACTAAACAAATTTTGTTTAGAGACACAAAAGTTACACATCTCTTTGAAACAAGAGCTTGTTTTTATAGTATACTACAGGATATAGCATTTATATTTTTTTTGATGAAAGAGTCAACAGTTTTTATTATTTAACCAACAGTATTTTTATGTTTAGGTTTAATACATTTACTTCAGTTGGACATTTGATTTTTATAGCAAATGGCATCAAAATGATAAAAAAAAAAAAGCAAGTCGTTTGCAACCTATTGAAAAAAAAGTAAAATATTCTACACACAATTTCTTTCTTTCTGGAAATGTTATGCATATATTGCAGAACTAAATGTACATTAAAGCTAGCAATTTTAAATTCAGAAACATTGACCAATTTTTTTCTCCCAGCATTTTTGGTCTAAGTTTTTAAGAGCCAAAACTGAAGGTGTAAAGAGCCACAGGTTGCAGACCCCTAGATTAGGAGATGTTTACAGACTCCTCTCCTAGATAGGCTCTGTTCACTAAGAGCGTCTGATGTGACTCTGAGCAGTGCTCAGCGTGCTAAGCGCTCTAACCGCTAACAAAACACGTTAAAAGCAGCTTAGGGTGCCAACGCTGCAATAATACGTGAACACACAGGCGAAATGTCGCCTTGGATTTAACAAGTGGTGACATCAGTGGCAGACAAGCTAATTAAATCAGTTTGTAGTTACGACAGAGGCCGGTGAATGATTGAGAAATATCACGTTGAAAGCCGCTGTAGCAGAACGGAAAAATAGAACCTCATATAATGAAGATTTGGGTTTTAAGACATGGAAGAATATGAACTCATAAACTGGGTTTCCATGTGT